>NC_140168.1:44701328-44703828 GCF_963971535.1 Notolepis coatsorum | reverse complement strand
GAATAAATATATATATAGAATTTTTTTTTTAAATAAGAAATAACCATTCAGTACATTTATATCTATGTGTTAATTTGTTACATTTATGTTTCACTAAGTTAGGAAAGTAATGTTTTTAAGTCAAGCCTGATGTTGCCTTGCACAAAAGAATGATCCCAGTCTCTTCCACACAGTGACAGTGAGGCATACAGTTTATTAATTGAATGATAAAGTTTATTTTCTGTATTTGTTTACAACAAATCAAAAACACACTTGTGATCCTTTACAATTCTTAAAAACAATATATTTGGACAATGGGTATCGGATCGGTATTGGCCGATACCCAAACCCAAGTATCGGTATCGGGACTGAAAAAGTCAGATCGGTGCATCCCTAACTGTAACACAACACAACACAGAACAATACATTGACCACTCACATTCCTTTGACGCCTTGAACTCTTGGAATGTCCTCCAACTCTCTCTGAAGGTGGAGGTGCTCCCCTCCCTTGGTATGTTTAAACGTATGATTTCAGACTAGGGATGTCCAATATTATCGGCCTACCGATATTGGCATTAAAATGTAATATCGGAAAATATCGGTATCGGTTTTCATTTATTTTTATTTTTTATTATTATTATAATTTTTTTACATTTATTTTACCTTTATTTACCCAGGCAAGCAAGTAAGAACACATTCTTATTTTATTTATTGTCAAAAGTATGCATAATGTTGTGTTGGGGGGGGGGGAACCCTGCATATATCGGTATCGGTTGATATCGGTATCGGAAATTAAGAGTTGGACAATATCGGTATATCGGATATCGGTAAAAAGCCAATATCGAACATCCCTATTTCAGACCATTGTGTGACTACCTGTAACTACCACAACCGTTTTTTTAAAATGATTTCAAACGTTTTAAAATGTTTTACTCTTTTGGGTTACATTTTCTGTGATTATTGCTTTTATTATGTACTGTTTACATTTGTACAATCGCCGTTTCTGTAAATGAGGGAAAATTCAGAAGCTTACGATTTAAATAAAGGTTGATAAAGGCAATTAGAATCTGAATATATACTATGGGCTAGAATGATCCACAAAGAATGGATTGCAACGGTGCAAGTTGCACCCTTACTTACAATTCATTATGAATTGAAAATGGGGACCCTGATGTAAACAAGACGAAAGTCTTTCTCTGGTCTGCATCCCCTTAACAATTGTGTGTATTGAGCTGTACTGTATTGTACAAATTCTGCAATCTGTTAATACATTTTCATTCAATCAATCAATCAATCTGCACAGTGATTGATTGAATGAACATTTTATTAACAGATTGCAGAATGGGTACAATACCAGTACGGTCCTCAATACACACAATTGTTAAGGGATGCAGACCAGAGAAAGACTTTCGTCTTGTTTACATCAGGGTCCCCATTTTCAATTCATAATGAATTGTAAGTAAGGGTGCAACTAGCACCGTGCAGTTTAAAGTAAAGTAAACAGTATACACAGGGGAGGTAAACACAAGGTACCCTAACTGGCCATGATATACGTCATACGTTATACATTGTAGTCCCTGCAGGTTTGGTGGTAAGAGTCAGATACACATAGTGGTCAGACATTACATTAGTTGTATCCTATTGAAATCTGCAGAATTTGAAATGAGTTGTATAATTGTAATATAATTGATGTGAAACTAGTCCCAACAGGGCCGTGCGTTACAACTGAACAGTGATCGATACCCTTGTCCCCCCGGTTGTCTCATTCCACTCAATTATCCCTGAAACCAATGAGACGTGCTGCTTGCTATTCCCTCAGCGTCCTTAGGAGGGAGCTATGAGAATGCATGTGTCCTGGAAGAACAGCAGAGCAGAGCAGCACGAGAGCTGGAGCAGAGGTAGCAGAGAGGAGGAGGAGGAGGAGGAGGAAGAGAAGAGGAGGAGGAGGCACCCCGCTTTGTCAAGACTTCATAGGCAGGCAAACGCACCAAACTAAGCTAACTAAAAAGAACACCAAAGGGCCTAAAAGAAAAGGGAGTAGGCGGAGAGAGAGAGAGAATGTTGGCCCGTGGCCTATATTCCTTTATTCATGCCTCTCCTGGCTTTAACCAGGCGCTAGCTCGCTCCATGATGGCCATTTTACAGATGTGACACAGGCTTGGTTACATGACAGCCACGGGGCTTTCACATGCAATATGGATGAGGGCATAGCACTCTGTGGGCGCCCCCCCCTTCTTTTCTCTTGTCCACGTGGGTGCACGTGTGTGTGCACACGCGCGTACACAGTGCACATGGCGCGCGAGTGCAAGTTCAATTTGCCAGTGTATGTGTTTTTTAATTAGCACATGCTGTGCATAAAAAGATCAGCCTTTGTCTTCCCCACTGTGTGTGTGCCTGACTGTGTGTGTGCTGACTGTGTGTGTGTGCCTGACTGTGTGTGTGTGTGTGTGCCTGACTGTGTGTGTGTATCTGTGTGTGAGTGTGTGTGTGTGTGCAAGACAAAGAATGAGAGCGGCTGGGA
>NC_140168.1:44698279-44701128 GCF_963971535.1 Notolepis coatsorum | reverse complement strand
TAAGTAGCAATAGATGACGCACGCACGCACCACACACACACACACACACACACACACACACACACACACACACACACACGCACGCACGCACACACCACACACCACACACACACACACACACACACACACACACACACACACACACACACGCACGCACACACACACACACACACACACACACACACACACACACACACACACACACACACACACACACACACACACACACACACACACTGAGCCTGAAGCAGATGGCGTGTGTGTGTGTGTGTGTATGAGTGTGTGTGTGTGTGTGTGTGTGTGTCTGTGTCTGTGTGGGTGTGTGTTTGATGGGCCTGCAGTGAGGCTCCTTAATGAGAGTGTGTGTGAACTTTAACAGCCCTCTTCGCCCTGCCTGTCCTTCCTGATACAACTCTATCACAGCTAACTATACTGCAGTGCGCCAACACGCAAACTAACACCAGTAAATTAGCACAAACCTCTTTGTACAATGGTAATATGTGCCAGAGTGCATCTGTAGGATAACAAGTACTTGTAACAAGTACTGCTTGTTTCAATAAATACCTGCTGGTCGTTTGAAAACGAATTGGTCTCAACCTCTATACGCCCAGAGTTCTATTTGTGTCTTTATACACACACATAAATGCTCACGCACACTCACTCACTGTTAAGACAATGTCTACATTTATGTTTGTTTTATATTATATATAATTTATATTATATATATACAATGTGGGAATGGTTAATTTTTCCTAATACATTCTAAGGGGTATGATTTATGACAACAGTTGGGCCGCCAACCCTGAGCTGATGTGATGGGAGTTGATTGCTGCAGGGGGTAATGAGCAGCAATGCAATTCAGGTGTGAATGCCATCTTGGAGTGGAGAGACAGAGAGAAACATGTTCTGTGCAGGGGAAGGATTGGGCTCCTTCAGTGGGTAAAAAAAAAGCCCATTTAGACCAGTAAAAGAGGGTTCAGTGAGGGAATCACTCCAGAGACGATATGTTTGTAGTTGTGTAATTGTCAATTTAAATCACTATAATTTGTACCTGTGAGGGCTGGGTTGGTGGCAATTTTGTGGGAATCATTCCAATTAATGAATGTTTTGGTGTACTGTGTAACTAGATAGGAGGGGATGCCAATTGACAAGTTGTTTTGTGTACTTTGGGTTGGATCTGGTCCATTGTGATCAAGTAACAATTGTTTGGTTAAATGAAATTCAAACATAATTGATTTGGTCTGTTTCATTTAAAGTAAATGCATTTGGAAGGTTGGTAAACTAATTTGGTTAAATTTAAATTCAAACTAATTGAGTTGGCCTGTAAAATAGCCTAAAAAATATCAAATGTGTTTGGAAGGAAAAATAATCATATACTGAAAATACTACACATTGAAGGAAGTGTATTTGATTATTTGGCATGCACTTGTTATTTGTGGAGTGGCACATTTTTGTGTTTTTCTTTAAAGGTTTTCAACCTACTTTCGATGATGCTACTCTCGATGATGCTACTTTTGATGGTGCTACATTCAATGATGCTACCTTCAACATGATTTCAATGACTACACATGTTTGGAATGATGATGTGTTGGACCATGAGAAGTCATTAAAATCTGCAAATTGGAGTCGAGTTGTCCCAGCGTCCTCTGTTGATGTTTCAAGCCGTTTGTCAAGTTTGGGCAGCACTGGTACCAAGGGGAAAAACCACATAACTTGACACTCATTCACTCACTCACTCACTCACTCACTCACTCACTCACTCACTCACTCACTCACTCACTCACACACACCTCCATTGTACTGTATGTGAGGTGTAGCATAAGAGAGCCAGGGAGGCACAGTGCTACTCAGTGTGTGTTATTAACGCTCGAGCAGCTTAGGACGGACAGCGATGAGGACTATTGATCTTAGCTGTGGGGCTTCAGACACAGTGCTGCCGGTGAATTACACTCTATAGAGCCTTCCAATGAAATGCTCTCCATGTCTGGATGGAAAAACGACACAACATTTAAGAGATTAAAAAGAAAAAGACTCCCAACAGTCTTATCTAAAGGTGTGAAAATGTATGCTATATGGTGTTCATAGTATTCGATCGCAGGCATCTGATTGCAAACAACGGGGGGACTGTAATCAAGTAGCAGGTGATTAACATTAAATGACAACTGTGGCCAATGAGCTGTGGCACTGCCCCATATTGGTTGGCAAAAAAAACATAATTAGAGTACTATGAATAACCCTTGACACATTAAAAAAATTACATTATGGCTGTATAAATGCATGCATGCTCCTCCTAAAGCTGTTGTCATGGTCATTGAGTTTTCTTACGTGTCCGCTGTGTTTGGTCATTGAGTTTTCTACCGTCTGCTGTGTTTAGTCATTGAGTTTTCGACTGTGTCCGCTGTGTTTGGTCATTGAGTTTCTATCATGTCCGCTGTGTTTGGTCATTGAGTTTCTACCGTGTGTCGCTGTGTTTGGTCATTGAGTTTTCTATCATATCTGCTGTGTTTGGTCATTGAGTTTTCTATCATATCTGCTGTGTTTGGTCATTGAGTTTTTATCATGTCCGCTGTGTTTGGTCATTGAGTTTTCTATCATGTCCTGTGTTTGGCCACAAGAACCATGATTTCACTTTGGAGGTACAGGACAGTGTTAAGCCAGATTCTAGACGTCTAGCCAGTGATCAACGCACATAATATTTTACTTCTATCTATCTCATCAAAATCTTGTATAATTTCCAAAAAGAGTATGCTTTTCAGGAATTCTAACTTTCCATTTCACAAAAATATAAACAAGGCAGCACTGACATTCAAGTTGAATGAATGAATGAATGAATGAATGATGAATGAACA
>NC_140168.1:44685779-44693279 GCF_963971535.1 Notolepis coatsorum | reverse complement strand
CTTTCCTTACATATCTTATTGTAACATAATTTGGGCTAGCACTCATTCATCTCATCTTCAAAAATTATTTTACTTCAAAAAAGATTTGTTAGACTGGCAACCCTCAGATCGATTTGAACCATCTGCTCCTCTTTTCAAGAAACTAACATTCTGACTGTGTCTGAGGTTCATTCTTTACAGATATGTATATTTGTGTACAAATGCATTCATGATCACAATCTACCAAATGGTTTTAATAGTTTTTTTCTTTTAATTCAGATGTCCATTCATATGCTACACGTCAGTCCAGGGACCTGCATATACCTTATTGTGGTACTTCACTTAGGCAGTTCTCAGTGAGGTATAGAGGGTCCAATCTTTGGAATGCAGCTGATCCTATGCTGAGGAAATCTCCATCTCTGCTTATTTTTAAAGCAAACTACAAAGAAATTCTCATCCAAAAGTAGTAGATAGATAACAGGTCATACATGTAGGTATGCATTTGGTTATGTGGGTGGGTAGGTTTATAGGCAGGTGGGTGGGTTGTTATATATTATTATGTACACAGTATATCCATGTATGTACTGTGTGTATGTATGTTTGTATTAACACAAATCTTTTAATGTATTCTGGTATTTTATAATATGCATATTCTTGTATTTTTGTATGTTTGATTTTATAAAACGGGGGACGTTCTTGATAAGCCTCTAGGCTTCTAACTTCTCCTTCACAATCGTTATAACTTATTATGTATTGTTTTTACTTCTGTTTAACTGTGTTAATAAACAAACAAACAAACAAACACCACACACACACACACACACACACACACACCTAAAGACAGCAGCCTCATTGGACCTTTCCCAGAGTTTAATGCACATTTTTTACGCACACGTCTGTATGTCTGTCTTTCTTCACTGACAAAACCATGACACAACCTGACACGATGCAAGAGGGAACGACACACAACACACTTCTATCACAGCCAAATGACTGGAACAACTTAACCTTGCAGGCTGCTAGCTTCGCGAGATCACGAGATCACCTCGATAATCGACGTCTCATCAGGCTTCAAATAATGCGCTTGCGTCAGAACCTCCTTTGAGGAACTACTGGCGCCTGCGGACACAGATACTCTGTCAAGTATTTTCTGCCGGCGCTGTTCCAAACAGTTTGAAAAGACGACTTCCCAGCTGGTTCTGTGTAACAGACCACCTGGCGGGTCAGGTTAGGAGCACGCACCACCTTTTCATTCTGTCCAAATAAGGTGAATATGACAGTTGCGGGGTTATGGATAAAGTTCATGATGCACCACGCCTTTGCTTACAGAGTAGATAAGCAAAATAGAGTAGTTAGCCCCTCCCCATCTCAAGGAGTTTATCCACGAGAAAAGGAACACTGGATTAGCCACTAGGTCAAACACCAGAGGGGATTGTGAGGTCAATTTTAGAATGTTCTATCGATAAAGGGAAGTGGAACATGGAACAGCCTTCCGGTCCCCTTAAGGGATTGTACCACCCTGTCCACCTTTAGGGGCCAACTCAGGAAATGGCTGTTAGACAGCCAAATATGCACTCATTAGGGCATGTTAGTGATGTTGTACTGACTGAATGTTATGTTAGTGTGGTCATGTCAGTGATGTCAGTTTTTATGAATGAACGTACTTGACTTCTATTTTATACTTACTATACTTTTTATACTTATCTATTTTTATCTAGCACAATCTCTGGAGCAAAACAGAAAGAAGCATTTTATATAAAAGTATTCTGTACTTCTGTATGACAACTAATAAAGAAACTTGAAACTTGAACGTTGTAAGGTCCGTTTTGTGTTTGTTTTATGTTAGGACTACGGGTGGAAATTAGCCCTGTGCTATATTTATGTCCCTATCATGCTGTGATGTTATGCATACACTCATGTAAATGATGTTTATTAATTTGCATTGTCCTTAATAAACAAATCTTAAATCTTAAATCTTAGATATACATGGTGTATTCTATATGATGATTAATGATAGTTCCACTGATATGGTTATGACATTCTGGCTAAGCTACAATGCTAGACGTATTGATTATTTTCACCTGAAACCTTGTTCATGAACCGTAGCCTGTTAAGCCCTAGCCATATTTTCAGAAAATTCTCCTAAAAGTACATTCCCAAGTAAATGGAAGATTTCTCCACTTCTACAAGGTCCATTTGCATGTTCTTGGTATCTAGGGACATCTATGGACCTCAGGGAATGTGCTTGAGTAAATTGCAATGAACCAAAGGAGAATATAAATTATTATTATTATTCATATTTTCTTTCTTCATCTTTGACGGTGAATAACACCATGCTAAAAGTTTACCAAAAGTGAAAAACTCATCATCATTCAGCTCCTTCTTGAGATCAAGTGTAGGCTACTAAAAATCTAAGCAAACGAACAAAGGGTAGATGATTTACAGGGTTGTTTGTAGATACAGTACTGAATTTTGCCATCCAGACACATGCAATATGAAATAGAATGTAGAATATCAGGCCTATAAATGACCTTATTATGGCCAAGTCATACATCTATGGATTGACCCAAATCTCCTCTTTCCATTGGCAGAGTTGGAAGTGAGCTGGGTAGTGTAGTTTTCTGAAATGTCTATGTCCATCGAAAGCTCTGGGTCTCCTCTTTCTTAGGACTACAACGATTTCATGACGGCGTCCTTGCATCTAAATCATCCGAGATTTTCATAAACTCATATTTCACTAATAACACTTAAAATCATTGCTAAACAAATGTAGTGCTGAAAATATACACTTTGACTGCTGTTTTGATAGGGTTAGGGCTACATTTGAAAAGGAAACACAACATCACTTAATACGGACTGTATTGATCTATTTGTGACGTGAAATAAATCTGGTGATAATCAGATGTCAAAGGTGTTGAACAGCTTTTGTTCAATGTGAACATTGGTGACTTCAATCTAGTATAAAGTAATAGTTGGTTTGCATTCATCAGGGTTCCACTGTTAAAGTACTAATGATGCAGCCTGGGATATCATTTAGCTTGTGGAGACAGTGTGTCTTTGTGTGTGTCAGTGTTGTAGTCAAGTCACTAAATCGAGTCCCCAGTGTTCGAGTCCGAGTCCAAGTCCGAGTCACCAAAGAAGAGCCAGAGTCGAGTCAGAGTCGAGTCCCCCCATTACCCTAGTTCGAGTCCAAGTCCGAGTCATCAAGGTTGAGTCCACTCCACTCTGGCAGTCGAAGGGCTGACATACAAATAAAAAAAGGTCTACATTAAACATAAATGACACAGCGGCCACCATTTCAAAGGGAGTTTATTTAGTTTGTGACACAATAGCCAAACAAATGCATTAGCCTTCAATATCTTATGCCAAATGATTATGGCCTATTACAATTTTAAATAAATAACTGTATTTATCAATGAACAAGTCAGAGTCCTCGTCTGCACCTTCCAAATGCAATCAATGCTTGAGTCCAAGTCCAAGTCTGAGTCATCAGTGCTCAAGTCCTAGTCGAGTCACGAGTCCTGAAAATCAGTCCAGGACTCGAGTACTACAACACTGGTGTGTGTGTGTGTGTGTGTGTTTGTGTGTGTGTGTATGTGGTCCAGGCCAGCCATAGCCCTAACGCCTGCAGTGTTAGTGGTGCAGTGTACTCACACTTCCTGTAGTTCCCAGGGACATATGGTTCATCTGCTGGGCGAGAGGGCCCATCATGCTGGCTGGCTGCATGGACATGGTGTGGTCCATGGCTGGTGTTATCACTGCACCCTGCAGACACAAGATAAGATAACAATACACTGTATGATAATATAAGATACAACAAGATAAGATAGGATGAGATGAGATGAGATTAGATAATAATAATAATATATAATAATACACCGTATTTGTATAGCACTTTTAATACACAAATTGCAGCTCAAAGTGCTTCACAGCAGTAAAAGAAGACAGGCATACCATTTGCATAAGATTTACAGAAAAGTGCACACATAAAATTCTGTAAGTATAAAATAGATAGCAGCAAAATAGACAAAGTCAAGGTAAGAACATTAAATCACACAGTTTAAGATCTAACATCTTAATAGGCCTCTTTGTAACTTCATGATTGTGTCAAACAGTACTACACAGCAATGAGGGAGGCAGTGGGCATGGGAAGAGGAGAGGGTGAAGGGAGAGAGCCGGTAGGGGGAGGGGGAGATAAAGGCAGGGGATAAGGGGAGGAGGAGAGTACAGGATGGGAGGAAGAGACAGAGGAGAGGATGGAGGTAAGTATTGTATATGAATTCCGGGAGGATGCTCACACCATGACGTGCGCCACACACTGTCTTCCTTCCCCTCTCTATCCCCTCTCAGTTCCTCATACGTGGCAGAACAGAACCACCGAATCTACCGAATTCACCATACAGCTCTTCCACGGATGTACTGCTGGCGGCTCGCCATTTGTCCCTCTCTTCAGCGCTGTCCCCTTCAAAGCCTCCTCTTTTCCTACCTTCTGTCTCATTTCTTCCTAGTGTAAACTCAGAAGGTGTGTGTTTTCAGTTCCTCTGTATACTATTGTATGTCTTATGCTCGCCATAACATTCTCGCCCAACAGGCCGTATCCCTACGGTAAGTACAGGTAAGTATATCCTCATGGTAATGCTGGAACATCATTCTGAGAATTCTCTGCATTCTCCATCTACGCTTCCGCTGCCTAATTATACTCCGTCATTCCTCGATCTGCCTTTATCCTTCGCTGGAATGTAACCCCCCTCACCGTTAGCTATACAGTGGCAAGGCCGACATTCAGGGGAGATATCGCCTCAGTGAGGGGTCAGAGAAGATAGCTCCATCTCCTCAGTGAGGGGTCAGGGAAGATAGCTCCATCGTCTCAGTGAGGGGTCAGGGAAGATAGCTCCATCGTCTCAGTGAGGGGTCAAAGAAGATAGCTCCATCGTCTCAGTGAGGGGTCAGAGAAGATAGCTCCATCGTCTCAGTGAGGGGTCAGAGAAGATAGCTCCATCGTCTCAGTGAGGGGTCAGAGAAGATAGCTCCATCGTCTCAGTGAGGGGTCAGGGAAGATTATTTTCTCCCCCAAGAATTCCTTATTGGCCCAGGCTACCTAGTTTTATTTATTTGTGCTTCCCTCTGGAATGGGGTCTCTGTCCCACTATGTCTAGTATATACCCCTATCGGGCAAGCGCTCGATTCCCCCTACTGTGGCGTCTCCACCGGGTGGAGCCTCACGGGCCAATGTGATCTTTTCCCCTTTCCGGAGGCCCCCCCCTCACAGGCAGGTCGAAGTGTCCCCCTTCCTGAGGCCACTCCACCGGGTTGGAGACGAGTGTCCTCGATAGGTTCCCTCCCCCTCTTCCTCTCCCCTGCTGAGTGCACCTGCCCAGCAGCGCACACGCCTCCCCGAGCCGCCTGCTTTAGGCCAACGTAAATAAACGATCGATTTCTATCTACTTCTGCTAACCTATATCCTGTGTCTGTGTGGTCGGTGTGAGCGGACCTAGTGAAGGGAGGATGGAGAAGAAAACGATAAAGCATGCAATAAATACAGGGAGGAGAGATAGGGGGTGAGGGAGAGGGGGAGAGACAGGAGGCGAGGGGACAGGGAGGATAGAGAGAGAGAGACCAAACGGAAGGAGAGATGAGAGGGAGGACGAGATGAGAGGGAGGAAGAGAGAGAGAGGGAGAGCGGAGGGAGGGGTGCAGGGTTGAGGGAAGGACAACAGCGGTGGAGACAGAGAAGGGATATTCTGTCAATACATGGCAAAAGTACAAAGTGACATTTTCAAGACATCAATACGCTATCGTCTAAAAGCAGTCAATACTCTCTGCTGATGTAACAACACTATGGACTGGTGTAGCGGCTCATAGATTATTACACAAAGGACTGAAGGCTGACTTCCTGCCTTAACCCGGCAGGCCTCCAGGCAGGCGACGAGCAGGCTCTGCTGCGGCACAGGCCTCTGATCTTTGTGTGTGTGTGTGTGTGTGTGTGTGTGTGTGTGTGTGTGTGTGTGTGTGTGTGTGTGTGTGTGTGTGTGTGTGTGTGTGTGTGTGTGTGTGTGTGTGTGTGTGTGTGTGTGTGTGTGTGTGTGTGTGTGTGTGTGTGTGTGTGTGTGTGTGTGTGTGTGTGTGTTGAAAATAGGTTTCCCCTAATGGGTGGATCACAACGCCAGAAGCTTCTTTGGAACATGAAGGAAAGCATTGAAACCGTTGCTGCTCTTTCATCCCCTGTCATGATATCTCCAGTCCCCCAACAGACACACCTCTGGAGGACCGCCTTCAAAACCAAGCCTTTAACTCTGCTAGGCTACGCTCGCTTTGTGTGTGTGTGTATTGTGCGCGCGCGTGTGTGTGTGTGTCTGTGTATTGTGTGTGTTTAACAGTGTATTTGAGTGTATGTGTGTGTGTGTGTGTGTGTGTGTGTGTGTGTGTGTGTGTGTGTGTGTGTGTGTGTGTGTGTGTGAGTGTGTGAGTGTGTGTGTGTGTGTGTGTGTGTGTGTGTGTGTGTGTGTGTGTGTGTGTGTGTGTGTGTGTGTGTGTGTGTGTGTGTGCAAGTTAGGGCTGTCAAGCGAATGTTCAATATTCAATAACTATTAAATTGTGAAAAAAATATTCAATAACTATTAATTGTGAAAAAGTCTATACATTCAATGGTGAAAATGTCCATTTGATTGTTAAAATGTTTTTATAAATTCAAACCTGGGTCTCACGTGGGTCATTGTTACTTGACATACACAATGTCATATGAATTTCATAGCAGATTGAAAATCAAATGCAAGCCTCTCCCTTGAGCTGAAGCCAATCATTTAACAAAACCACATGGCAATGATGAGAGTTCAGAACCTAAGGCGATGTTGTCATTATTCTTTATAGCCCATTTATTTGCCTTGGCTGTTTCTTTATGATTAGTTGATTAGCTGCTATTGTGTAACTGATGAAAAGAGGTTTCAGAGAGCGTGGGTTGATGTCATAAGCCTGCTGATTCAGGCTCCCGTGTTTGTTCAGAGCATCAGGAGCAGCGGAGTGGTCTACTGTTTACAAGGTAGTTAATGATATCAAGCTAAACTAGCATGCTAACATTAGCTGACATTCAACAGCAGTGAAAAGAAGTCTATGAGATCACAATTTGCCACAGCTTTTCTTATTTACACGCTCGCAGGAGGGATTAGGAGCTTAAATGTGTAACTGACAAATGTATTGATATTTTTTAATTTCCTCTTCATGTTTGCTTTTATGAACGGTTGATAAATCCTTCTGGGTACTTTCCGCTCTGTATAGTGCTCCTAGCAAGCGGGCGGCTCGTCTCGCTGCGGCAGGCGCCTCACGCAGCTCCCTGTGGTTTCATCATTTCCTGTCCCTCTGAATTAGAGGCGGATTCCTTAGGAAGTCGATGTTTTTAATGTATCTGATTACAAAACTGACTCCATCTCTCTGGGAATGTTGCTTGTTTTTTATTCTTCTTTATATTTTGTCTCGTTTGTGTTTTCTGTGTGTAGCTATGTATTTATGTTTGTACTGCTGCCTGTC
>NC_140168.1:44675779-44680779 GCF_963971535.1 Notolepis coatsorum | reverse complement strand
ATTGCTCCCAATGAGCAGGTTGGCACCTTGCATGGTTGCCTCCGCCGTCGGTGTGTGAATGTGTGAGTGAATGGGTGAATGTCAGGAACAAAACATTTTAAAACGCTTTGGATAAAAGCACTATATAAATGCATCATTTACCATTTGTCCGTTTCAACATGCCACAACGGGAAGTTCCTTGTACAGCACTGAAAGGCCAGAAAAGCAAGCTGCTGTTTACCACTTGTGTTTTTTTACTTGATCAATCGCTTAACTTTTTTTGCTTACCAGCTCAATTCTATGGCTGTTTTTACTGACTCAAGACATTACCACAGCCTCAAGGCAACACCACAGCCTCAAGGAAACACCACAGCCTCAAGGCAACACCACAGCCTAAAGGCAATAGAAAATGAAGAACATCTTGAGGTGGAGCCTGGAGTATGTATTGGGGTTGAGCAAATGTAATTATAGTACAGGGGGCATATGCGGAACCATCATTAAAGAACGATGAGGGCTGCATGGCTGTCAGAATGACATTTGATTATTCATTCTAAAAATACACATACGTTTGAACGTATTCAAATATTTATTATACAATTACATGTCAGAATTTGACTTGCCTGTGTTATTTCCACAAGAGGGCAAACCCATACAATGAGAGACGCTCTGGGCGGTTAGGTGGCGTAGCGGAGATTGCGTTCGTCACCAACCCCGAAGCTGTGAGCTGGATTCGCCTGTTCGAATCCAGCTCACAGCTCCGGGGTTGTCACCAGCTTGGCTGGCCGTTCACACTAATACAATTGGCTGTATTAGAGGGTGGGAGAAGCTGGCGGGGTGGGTCCGGGTCATTGTAAACAGCGACTCCTACAGTTCGGTCGGGGCGTCTGCTAAGCGCGGATAGGACCTGAGTGGGATAGTGTGATCCTTCCACACGCTACGCCCTCTCGGGGAGGATCCGCGCTGCCAGGTGAAAAGAAGCGGTTGATTGGCTGGACGTGTGTCGGAGGAAGCACGTGATAGCCTCCACTCTCCCAGATTATCTGACTGTGGGGGGGTAGGTGCGCAGCGACCAGGAAGGGATTGGGAATTGGCAATACGACTAACTAATTGGGATGGAGAAAATCGGAGGAAAATGGAGGGGGAAAAAGACCAATAAAAAAAAACAAAACAATGAGAGACGCTCTGAGCTACTGAACAGGAAATGATCAAACCACGGGGACCTCAGCAAGACAAGCAGAAGCACTGAGCAGAAAATATTAGAAGAATTTATGAAAATGAAAACTGTCAATACATTGTCAGTCACACGTTTAAGCTCCTAATCCCTCCTGCAAGCTGTGGAAGTTGTGATCTGATAGACTTCTTTTTACTGTTATTGAGTCTCAGCTGACGTTAGCATACCGTTTAGCCAGTTAGCTTGATACCATTAACTACCTTTGTAAACAGTAGACCACTCCGCTGCTCCTGGTGCTCTGAATATTGGGAGCAATTAGTGTCTTGCTCAAAGACACATCGACACGCTGCCCGGGAGGAGCGGGAATCAAACCGGGGACATTCCGATTACCAGACAACCGCTCTGTAGTGTGGGAGTGAAAGGGTTCATTTGTTTGGATAGCTATAATGGTAACTTTAAATTAAATGATGTGTCCATGTTACAAACAATCTCCAGTTACCTTTATGTATTACTCTTTGTGGGCCAGAGGATTTGGGCCGGTGAACATTCTGAGTGGCTGGTGAGCCAGACAGTTAATGTCAAGCCCTGAACGTGATGTGCGAGTGCTGACAGAAGAGAGCAAAGACGTCTGGATCTAAAAAAGAAGAAGAAAGGAAACACGCTGGAAGTGCTTGGCGTTTGGGACGTCCTGATCTAGTGTTTTGCCACCGATCCCAATTCAAGTAATTTAATATTGAGTATCTGCCGATACTTACTTTTTCCTTTACAAAAAAATTATCTGAATTAGATCTGGCTTAATATACCCGTTCAATCAATACGATCCAATCAATAACGATCAATACAAAATATGCTGCTAACATCGGCTCTGATTTCCGGTCTGTCCAATCCGATCGGGGACGTCACGTGATGTGAAACGAATCGATATCGTCACACAAGCAGCGATAATACAACCTTGGAGGATATCACAAGACCAGGAGACCCATGTCTATTATGATAGATATAGATGTGTGAAGACAAATTAATACTGCATTCACTCCACACGTCAATACGGAGGCACGTTAAAAGCCTCACGAACGTCAAACAATAACCCCGACTATTTCCTCGGCTCCTTTTGATTTGAAACAAAGCTCTCGTGTGGAGATGAAAGAAAGAAACCCCACTCCACTCCACACATTCCTCTCTGTATTTGACCGGTAACTTCTCCCAATGTGAGGTGCCGTGGTTTAGGGTACTCCCTGGTGTGTAGGTAAGTGAACATGTGTTTGTGTGTGTGTGTGTGCGTGTGTCTGTGCAGGTCGTGTGTGTGTTCCCGTGTGTGTGTTCAGCATATGAAAGCCCGGTGAAATACCAGGGATCCTTCGCTAAGTCGTTGGTTTTCAGATCTGGAGCCTGAACGATTGTAGGCACTTTAAAAGCTGCAACTCTGCCTGGATATACAGTAACTCTACACACACACACACACACACACACACACACACACACACACACACACACACACACACACACACACACACACACACACACACACACACACACACACACACACACACACACACACACACACACACACACACACACACACACACACACACACACACACACACACACACACACAACACACACACACACACACACACACACACACACACACACACACACACACACACACACACACACACACACACACACACACACACACACACACACACACACACACACACACACACACACACACACACACACACACACACACACACACACACACACACACACACACACACACACACACACACACACACACACACACACACACACACACACACACACACACACACACACACACACACACACACACACACACACACACACACACACACACACACACACACACACACACACACACACACACACACACACACACAACACACACACACACACACACACACACACACACACACACACACACACACACACACACACACACACACACACACACACACACACACACACACACACACACACACACACACAACCACACACACACACACACACACACACACACACACACACACACACACACACACACACACACACACACACACACACACACACACACACACACACACACACACACACACACACACACACACAACACACACACACCACACACACACACACACACACACACACACACACACACACACACACACACACACACACACACACACACACACACACACACACACACACACACACACACACACACACACACACACACACACACACACACACACACACACACACACACACACACACACACACACACACACACACACACACACACACACACACACACACACACACACACACACACACACACACACACACACACACACACACACCACACACACACACCACACACACACACACCACCACACACACACACACACTAGACCTGTTCAACTGAAGTCATTATTGGTGTGGAAAGCCTGGTGTTAGGGCAAAACATCTGCTGTTGATTGACTGGTAACTATATACTTACAGAGCGCCTGGGGCGCCAAACACTGAGCTGTGCACCTTTGGGTATAAAGTGCATGTGCTGTCACCGTCTCCATAGGAACCACATAGACAGAAAGATACTGATATGAACTGTTGCATAACCGAACGAGAGTGTAGAGCTTGTGCGCGCGAGCACATAATATTTATGTGTTGACGGCGCATGGATCCTAATGTGCCTGAGTGTGTATTTGTCTGCAGGAGAAGCCTGTGTGGGTATGTTCTGCTAGTAGCTTTAGCTAAACACCACCTTTAGTGTACTGCGGCTACTCTTACCTCCAGAGTTTTCAGAGGCCCTCAGGCACCTTTCCAGTCAGGTAAGCCCAGACAAGGGTGTCTGTATCCTGGGTCTAATCTCTCTAATCCGCTGCATCCTCCTCGGGAAGGAACCGGGGGAGGGGGGGTTGCCCTAGCATTACTAACGCGGCCTGTGTACTGTACAAGACACAACGTGCCACGGACTAAGCCAGGAGGCTGAGTTACTTCGTTTGCCCAACAGATAGACCGGAGTGCTGAGAGGTGGCGCGGCGCACACTGGCTGAATGGCAATGAAGCCAAGTCAAACCGTCTTCATACTGATACGGACGCCCGCCTCCTGACACTACTGTCATTTACCATCTGGGTTTTGGGACCAAGGCTTATATGCTTAAGGGGGGCATTGTCAATGTGAGCTTGTGCTTCGCTGAGCAGTGTGTCGTCAGATAGACAGTCGAAGCGGAAATCAATGAACAGAAAATGCCATCTGGGCATGTCCACAACGCTGACATGCTCCGGTGAGACTACCTCACCGTGTGTGTGTGTGTGTGTGTGTGTGTGTGTGTGTGTGTGTGTGTGTGTGTGTGTGTGTGTGTGTGTGTGTGTGTGTGTGTGTGTGTGTGTGTGTGTGTGTGTGTGCTGCACCAAAGTGTCACTGCAGTCAGTATTGGAACACGTCTGAGACGACCCTGCGTGTTCCTGTGGAAAATACGACACGGGAGAGAGAGAGAGAGAGAGAGAGAGAGAGAGAGAGAGAGAGAGAGAGAGAGAGAGAGAGAGAGAGAGAGAGAGAGAGAGAGAGAGAGAGAGAGAGAGAGAGAGAGAGAGAGAGAGAGAGAGAGAGAGAGGGGGGACGGCCCCGTCAACAGTATTTGTCATGTCGTTGCGGGAGGTCCCGCCCCTCCGCTCATCTCAGCTGTTTTTCACCGACTCTCTTAAGCAAACAAATGATGTCTCCAGACACACAGCGTTCCAAGGATTTCACGTCCACTACATTTCGGTTCAAATAAAAGAAAATTGTATTGTAGGCACACAATTA
>NC_140168.1:44672413-44675579 GCF_963971535.1 Notolepis coatsorum | reverse complement strand
CTTTCAATCACTCTGCCGTCTCTGTCCATCTCTCTCTCTCTCTCTCTCTCTCTCCCACTCCATATTTCTCCCTGTCTGTCTCTTCATGCGCCAGTGAGCAGACAGACTGATCCCAGAGCAGATTCAGACAAATAAACAAAGCTGATGGATGAGATGGGGCTCTGTGTTGTTTGTCTAGCCTGCAGTCAGTCCATATAGCACACACCATGGAATTAATTGATTGAGACCACCTCATGGGTATGGGAATACTTAGACTAAAGGGTTTTGTTTGTGTGTGTGTGTGTGTGTGTGTGTGTGTGTGTGTGTGTGTGTGTGTGTGTGTGTGTGTGTGTGTGTGTGTGCGTGCGTGCATGCGTGCGTGCACGTGTGTGTGTGCGTGTGTGTGTGTGTGTGTGTGTGAACTGCACGGACATGTAAATCCACTAAGGCCATGTGAAGTGTACTAACCCGCTTCGGGATGTAAAGCAGTGAGCGATGGAAAAAAGGCATTTCATCTTCTGTTAAGCACAAACGCACAGCTGCAATTAATTTTGCCAGATGAAAATATGGAGGTGAACGTGAGAGATCCTCACTGACAGGCTTTCAAGCACCGACTGTGAATTATTCTTGGGCTGAGAGTGTTAGCTGCTAGCACGCTGAACACACACACACACACACACACACACACACACACACACACACACACACACACACACACACACACACACACACACACACACACACACACACACACACACACACACACACACACACACACACACACACACACACACACACACACACACACACACACACACACACACACACACACTAGCTCCTCTGGGACATTGCACTGAGGTAACAGTAAAACAGTTAGAGGAGAGGCGCTTCTATTTAGCTAATTCCCCCTTACCACTCCAGACATTACGGTTGCCATGGTGAACAAACACATAAATAAACATGACAGGGTAGAATGTTGAGGGGGAGAGGTGTGTGTGGTTATATGTGTGTGTGTGTGTGTGTGTGTGTGTGTGTGTGTGTGTGTGTGTGTGTGTGTGTGTGTGTGTGTGTGTGTGTGTGTGTGTGTGTGTGTGTGTGTGTGCGTGCGTGCATGCGCGTGCGTGTGTGTGTGTGTGTGTGTGTGTGTGTGTGTGTGTGTGTGTGTGTGTGTGTGTGTGTGTGTGTGTGTGTGTGTGTGTGTGTGTGTGTGTGTGCGTGCGTGTGTGTGCGTGTGTGTGTGCGTGTGTGTGTGCGTGTGTGTGTGCGTGTGTGTGCGTGTGCCAACTCTAATGGACTGCTCTCAATCCCTGGGCCGTGTGCATTTCAATAACATTTATACAGGCAGACAGCTCTTACCACATTATATTTCCACGCAGCCCGGGTTGAGTGTCGTTGGTCCCTGCACTCAGCTGCAATTTAAAATGTGTGGGCAGACAGATGTTTCTAATGCTAGCGGGCCGCGCACGGGGCTCCGCGGTCTGCTGTGCCCCACACAACTGCCAACATCTCTGCTGCCACAGCGGGCGCGGGGATCACCAGAGCCACTCCTCCACAGCGGGCGACGAGGGCGGGGCCCGCCAGGGACGTTTGTTTACGCTGTAGCCGCGGAACCGAAAGCGCTATTTGTGGAGTCTATCTGAAACTCATAACACAGCTGTAGGATCCTCCGGTCACGCCGAGAGTCAATGAACTCCTGTTTTCTGTGAGAGAACCGAGCGACGGGGATAGTGACCTAAGCCCTGGTTAGCCCTGGTTAGCCCCGTTTCGGAACCCGGGCCGGTCCGGGGCACGGCTTGGCGGGCTGCCTGTGGAACTCTGTTTTCATGGCATACCGTCTCAGCTGTGGTGGTGGACAGGGTTTGCGAGCAGCTGTTGTTTCCACTTGGCCTGTGGGCCCGTGTCTTCTATTGCTGCTGCATGTGTGGGCAGATAGTATAGCCAGCTCTGTGCCTGTTAGCAGAGTCTTCTCACACTGCTCAACGCCTCCGCTGACCCATGAAAACTCCCATCTACAGAGATGACTCATCCTAATGGCCACTTGGTAATGGAAGAGGAGAGCTCCACTCATCCACTCATAGGCGTACGGAAAGTACCACCTGGGTAATGGCTACATTTGTACAGTATATCACATTGAATGACCATGGATCCATCCCGTACGAGGTACACAGCACAGTGTGGAATGGTATTATCAGCATAATAGTACAGTCTATTATACTGCGATGGCCTACTCGTCCATATCAATGTGTAGCCAGATTCCCTGATGCTTTCACACACTCCACGTCCTCGCAACTTTGGACTGGGCTTTTGCCAAAACTGCCAGATACCGTAACGCTGCCGGCAGAGAGGTAGACTTGACGGTAGGGCTGAACGATTAATCGATTTTAAATCGAAATCGCGATTTGAAATGATGCAATTAGCAAAAAATATAAATAAAAAAGATATCGCAACTTTTTTCTTTCTTTTTTTAACCAGGAAGTCCAATTGAGATACAAGATCTCCTTTGCAAGTTGTTGTTATTGTTGTAGGAACAGTTTTGGGAGAGGGAGGTAAGGGGTTTTAGATTGTGTGTTGTGAAGTTTAGACTTCAGAGAGGGAGAGTAAAGTACAGAAAAAAAGGTACCGTTGGGTACCGGTATCGATTCCCAGGTAAAAAGAAACATTTCAGGCTCGGTGTCCCGAACAGACCCACCGCGTAGGCCAGATGCAAACCGTTTTACAATAAACCTCTGTGGGGCTGCTTAAATTTTTTTATTATTATAATCGCTAATTTAATCGCAATCGCACTATCTGTCAGGAAAATCGCAATTCGATTATTTCCAAAAATCGTGCAGCCCTACTTGACGGTGAAGCGTTGGCTTCCGGCCGCGAATGCAACAGCGGCATATGGCACATGGGTAGCGTATCGCTGGCAGGTAGCGGGGCGTACAGAAGGCTGCATGTCCGTTAACTAGGTTTCCACTGCGGGTCCTTCCAGTAACAACAGTATGGACAGGAAAGAAAATGAAATTACAGGACAATAAATGAATTATCAATGGAGGACCCTCGATACTGTATCTGAGGAGAGATCAATACTGCCACGACGAGGCCCGGCCCAGGGCCCAGGGCTGAGGGACCGGCCGATCAATAATGTCACTAGGGGTGATTGACGATCGATGCCGCCACTGACGTTGATTTATGATCGATAAAA
>NC_140168.1:44634913-44669913 GCF_963971535.1 Notolepis coatsorum | reverse complement strand
CTCTGCCACTCGGAGCCATTCAGGGGCCCGGCGGGGGGGGGGGGGGCCGCCGGCTAATCCACTCTCTTGTTTGTAATGGCCGTGTGAGCCGAGGGGATTTGGACCCTCCCACCCAGAACCACACATCGAACCATCGCTGTTGGTTTTACTCCATAATGAGCCCATCTGAGGAGTTAACTGGATCCCCTCACCACCTCCCCGCTCCCCCCGTCTTGATCTCTCCTTTGGGCTTCTATTCGTTCAGTGATTATTAGGCTCTGAAGTCATATTCTATTACATTTGTGCTCGCTTCTTTTTTTCTTACAGAAAGCAATCACCACACTTCAAATAATGGGCATGTGTTTAGTTGGTGAACAATGTATGTGTTTGACGTGTGTGTGTGTGTGTGTGTACATGTGTGTGTACATGTGTGTGTGTGTAGTGTACGTGTGTGTGTTTGTGCCTGCGTGATACGCGGAAGTTGCAGAGCAGATGGCTGAATGGCAGGAAAACTAAGTTTTAATTCTCTGCCAGGCAGCGCGCGGGGAGAGTGGATGGAGAAGGTAGAACAGGGGGGTGCCGGAGCGCCGCTGGGTTTGAGAGCACATCAAGACGACTGATGAAAACGGCCTGTGATTAATGTCTCCTGCTTCACAGAGCCGCGGGGGATCTGGATTTCAAACATATACAGTACGACGGTATATGGAAAGTGGAGTGTTCAGCGTTTCGGTGGCGGCCAGCTATTCATCAGCACCAGCTGTGGCGCTGAGAGGCTCCAACCGCGCGGTCAGAGGCAGACTGTTGAGAATCACCAGGACTTATATATGAAATATATATAACGGCTCATAAGGGGAACGGAATGAAGACAAACAGCCACATTCCAACTGTAAACAATGGAACCTTAGCTTGGTCTTATCTGTTCTGCTGTACTGTACCCTGCTGTACTGTACCCTGCTGTACTGTACCCTGCTGTACTGTACTGTACCCTGCTGTACTGTACCCTACTGTACCCTGCTGTACTGTACCCTACTGTACCCTGCTGTACTGTACTGTACCCTGCTGTACTGTACACTGCTGTGCTGTACCCTGCTGTACTGTACTGTACCCTGCTGTACTGTACCCTACTGTACTGTACCCTGCTGTACTGTACCCTGCTGTACTGTACCCTGCTGTACTGCACCCTGCTGTACTGTACCCTACTGTACCCTGCTGTACTGTACCATACTGTACCCTGCTGTACTGTACACTGCTGTACTGTACACTGCTGTGCTGTACCCTGCTGTACTGTACTGTACCCTGCTGTACTGTACTGTACCCTGCTGTACTGTACCCTGCTGTACTGTACCCTACTGTACCCTGCTGTACTGTACCCTGCTGTACTGTACCCTGATGTACCCTGCTGTACTGTACCCTACTGTACCCTGCTGTACTGTACTGTACCCTGCTGTACTGTACACGGCTGTACTGTACCCTGCTGTACGGTACCCTGCTGTACTGTACCCTACTGTACCCTGCTGTACTGTACCCTGCTGTACTGTACCCTGATGTACCCTGCTGTACTGTACCCTGCTGTACTGTACCCTGCTGTACCCTGCTGTACTGTACCCTGCTGTACTGTACCCTGATGTACCCTGCTGTACTGTACCCTACTGTACCCTGCTGTACTGTACTGTACCCTGCTGTACTGTACACTGCTGTGCTGTACCCTGCTGTACTGTACCCTGCTGTACTGTACCCTGCTGTACTGTACACTGCTGTAAGTCAACCTGTCAGGTGCAAACAGTCACCCTGTGAGCATTTTGCCAGTGTTAGCGAAGATAATGGAGAAAATAGTGTTTACACAAATCCAGAGTTACTTCAATGACAATGAATTGAATACTGATTTTCAGCATGCCTATAGGGATGGTTACTCAACAGCGACAGCGTTGACACAGCTAGTAGATGATTGTCTAATGGATATTGATAGAAAGAAATTAGCAGGATCAGTGATGTTAGACTTCAGTGCAGTATTTGATGTCATGGATCATGAAATACTACTGGAGAAACTTAAAGACTATGGCAACAGCTGAGAAGGTCAGGACCGCCGTGTGCGGCTGAGCGGGGTTGAGGTGCTTGTTCGGGGGAGTCCGGCGGTCTCGTGGGAGGGGGAGGAGGAAATGTCTTGTCTGTCTTGTCTTTTGTCTTGTCCTTCTTAACTTTAACTGGGGGAATTTTATTGGGGGGGAGCTATTTTGCTATTTTGCTATTTCTTCACTGTTTGGGCACTTTTGCACGGTTCCTGTGAGTCTATGGAACACTCTGTAGGTTTTTGTTTTTCGGAAAGGTTCATTGTTTTGTATTTCTGGTCGGGTACTCAGGGGCAGCGTTTTTCTACCTCAGGATCTTAAGCCGTTTTGAGGCTGGGCTCCAACCACTGTGTGGCCTGGTGACAATTGCCACATTGTTATGCAGCTGGAAATCTCTGACATCACTGATATGCACGTTTTGAGATGACTCAGTTGGTGAGGGTGAGGGATGTGAGGCGAATTGGAAGAGTGCGCCAATATGAGAATTAGAGACATAAGTCTTATTGATATAGAGCCACACGGCCGGGAAACGGTACTGAATACTGGGAAAGGCCAATTGTAAGATCGTACCCCTTTAAAATTAAAATGTTGTACTCTGTTTTTATAAATTGTTATTTCTTTTATTATTATTGTTCTGTTATCTCCCTGTGAAGTTCTGTGTATTGTTATTATGGTTATTGTATTGTGTTGTCTTGTTTTCATGTTAAGTAATAATAAAAAGATTTATCAAAAAAGAAGACTATGGCTTTGCTTCATCGTCAGTTTCATGGATAACTATAGCTACTTATACAGTAGAAACCAGAGAGTATTTTTTAACGGTATAGCCTATCTGAAGCGAAAAAAGTTAAGTATGGAATTCCGCAGGGAAGCTGCCTTGGCCCTCTGTTATTCACCATTTATATAAAATGATTTGCCGTTAGGTGGCTATATATGCGGATGATACAACCCTGTACATGGCATCCTCCTCTGTGGAAGATCTGGGTGTGGCACTAAAGAGCTACAAAAAGTAGAAGAGTGGATTAGAGAGAATAGAATGGTTTTAAACATAGCAAAAACAAAGTGTATTTTAATGGATCTCACCATATGCTAATTGCTAATGATGGGGGGAACTGAAATTGAACAGGTAGAAGAAGCAAAGCTACTAGGTATAACATTGGACAGTCATCTGAACTGGTCAACGCATATAAATAACATAACAAAAAAGATGGGGAGAGGGCTGGCTTTAATTAGAAGATGTGCAGAATTCCTAACTCCAGAGTCAGTGATCCATGTTATCCAGGCTCTGATCCTTTCACATCTGGATTACTGTCCGGGGATCTGGGGAAGTGCTGGAAGAGAAAAACTGGGAAAACTACAAATGACACAGAACAAGGCAGCGCGCCTTGCTCTGAATTGTAGGAAAAGGTCAAGCATAGTAAGTATGCATGAAAAACTGTCACGGTTAATGGTAGAACAAAGACTAAATGTAAATATCATAATGTTTTTTAGAAATATATATAAGAACAACAAACCTGCTTGTCTATATGACGAGATACAATTCACAATCAACAGACACAGTTACTCCACCAGGCATGTGTCAATGGAAAGATGTACTGTAAAGATGCCAAGAACAAATGCAATGAAAATAACTGTGATGTATAGAGCCATGACTGCATGGAATTCCTTACCACCTACACTAACTAGGGTTGAAGACAAACAGACATTTAAAAAACACCTTAAAAATCATATAAGAAAGAGTGGTACTGTCAGTTAAGTAAACATAGTGGGTGATTGAGAAGATGGGTATGTGTGGTTGGCAGTGATGGGAGTAACGGCGTTATAAAGAACGGCGTTACTAGCGGCGTTAGTTTTTTCAGTAACGAGTAATCTAACGGATTACTCATCCAATCTTAATAACGCCATTACCGTTACTGCCAAAAAATGCTGCGCGTTACTGTCTATGATTGAAGCTTTTTTTTTTCATCAGAAAGATCTCTGCGCCGAAATACTGTCCTTCTCAGCCAACCTCAGCGCGCGATTGGCTGAGGTTGAGTAAAATGCCATGGTAAGCCAATCAAAGGTAGAGGTGGGCGGGTGCATCCAGAGTCTGACACAGCGACAACACGAGCGACTCAGTCAGCGTGAGACCGCGGTCCGTGTACGTTTTTATAGTTGTTTTGGTGGCCAAATAATCCAAAACGAATCCAACGAACAACACACGCGAGCATTCAATGACAGACCGCGGGTCCATGAGCGTTTTTGTTCACTCTTGTGTTAGTTGTGTGTTGCACTGCAGTAGTGGAGGCTCTACTCTGCTGACATAGTGCTGCACTTCCTGGTTTAATAGCACAGTCTTCAGGTGCTCAGAGTCAGATATATATATATATCTGTATGTCATGCATGTCTTAAATGTCATGATTAGATTTGTTTAGATAATTAGATTAGATTTCTCTGGTCTGCATCCCCTTAACAATTGTGTGTATTGAGCTGTACTGTACTGTACTGTACTGTACCCATTCTGCAATCTGTTAATTAAAATGTTCAATCAATCAGTATATATTTGTTATTTATTTTTGGTATAGTGCTTAACAAGCATAATTTAATGTTGCCCAGCCTGTTGAGGGGCAATACATGATATCAAAAGTTCCAAAACATCTATTGTATTTGTATGATCCACAATAAAGGGGGGCCTGACAGAAAAAGTTTGAGAAGCACTGCACTATATAAACATAGTAATTATAATAATATCTACATACATGGCATTTGATTGGAGGCTAGTCTCACTTTGTCCCACAGCAACATTAAAATAGTTTAGATTTGTGTATGTTGTTTATGTAAAAGAAATTACTTGAAAGTAACGCAATAGTTACTTTCTGAAGTAACTAGTTACTTTTATAATTTGTAACTGAGTAAGTAATTTAGTTACTTTTTGGAAGAAGAAACTAGTTACTTTTTAAAAGTAACTTGCCCAACACTGGTGATTGGTGAACTTAGATTTTTTATATATTTGTATGTTGTATTGAGATGTATTGTTGTGCTTTAAGTGAACATAATATGCCTTGAAACATGATTGAGTAGATGGGATGTGATTGGTGAACTTAGATATTTTATTATATAATATTTGTATGTGTTATTGAGGTGTATTGTATTGTTTTAATTGTATTGATTTTATTGTATTGTAATAGTAGCCTATGTCTGTGGCAATGGCTAATGGGGATCCGAATAAACTAAACTAAACTACTGTACCCTGCTGTACTGTACCCTGCTGTGCTGTACCCTGCTGTACTGTACTGTACCCTGCTGTACTGTACCCTGCTGTACTGTACTGTACCCTGCTGTACTGTACCCTGCTGTACTGTACCCTGCTGTACTGTACCCTGCTGTACTGTACTGTACCATGCTGTACTGTACTATACCCTGCTGTACTGTACCCTGCTGTACTGTACCATGCTGTACTGTACTGTACCCTGCTGTACTGTACCATGCTGTACTGTACTGTACCCTGCTGTACTGTACCATGCTGTACTGTACTGTACCCTGCTGTACTGTACCATGCTGTACTGTACTGTACCCTGCTGCACTGTACC
This sequence comes from Notolepis coatsorum, assembly GCF_963971535.1. Taxonomy (NCBI): domain Eukaryota; kingdom Metazoa; phylum Chordata; class Actinopteri; order Aulopiformes; family Paralepididae; genus Notolepis; species Notolepis coatsorum. The sequence goes on along the minus strand of NC_140168.1, from coordinate 44,664,302 downwards.
CTGCTGTACTGCACTGTACCATGCTGTACTGTACTGTACCCTGCTGTACTGTACCCTGCTGCACTGTACCCTGCTGTACTGTACTGTACCATGCTGTACTGTACTGTACCCTGCTGCACTGTACTGTACCCTGCTGTACTGTACTGTACCCTGCTGTACTGTACCCTGCTGTACTGTACCCTGCTGTACTGTACTGTACCCTGCTGTACTGTACCCTGCTGTACTGTACCCTGCTGTACTGTACTGTACCCTGCTGTACTGTACCCTGCTGTACTGTACCATGCTGTACTGTACTCTGCTGTACCCTGCTGTACTGTACTCTGCTGTACTGTACTCTGCTGTACCCTGCTGTACTGTACTCTGCTGTACCCTGCTGTACTGTACCCTGCTGTACTGTACTCTGCTGTACTGTACCCTGCTGTACTGTACCCTGCTGTACTGTAACCGGCTGTACTGTACTGTACCCTGCTGTACTGTACTGTACCATGCTGTACTGTACTCTGCTGTACTGTACCCTGATGTACTGTAACCGGCTGTACTGTACTGTACCCTGCTGTACTGTACCCTGCTGTATTGTACCCTGCTGTACTGTACCCTGCTGTACTGTACCCTGCTGTATTGTACCCTGATGTACTGTACTGTACCATGCTGTACTGTACTGTACCCTGCTGTACTGTACCCTGCTGTATTGTACCCTGATGTACTGTACTGTACCCTGCTGTACTGTACCCTGCTGTACTGTACCCTGCTGTACTGTACCCTGCTGTATTGTACCCTGATGTACTGTACTGTACCATGCTGTACTGTACCCTGCTGTACTGTACTCTGCTGTACTGTAACTGGCTGTACTGTACTCTGCTGTACTGTACTGTACCCTGCTGTACTGTACCCTGCTGTACTGTACCCTGCTGTACTGTACTCTGCTGTACTGTACTGTACCCTGCTGTACTGTACCCTGCTGTACTGTACTCTGTTGTACTGTACTGTACCCTGCTGTACTGTACCCTGCTGTACTGTACTCTGCTGTACTGTACTGCACCCTGCTGTACTGTACCCTGCTGTACTGTACCCTGCTGTACTGTACCCTGCTGTACTGTACCCTGCTGTACTGTACTGTACCCTGCTGTACTGTACCCTGCTGTACTGTAACCTGCTGTACTGTACCCTGTTTTTTTTTGTCTAAAAGGAAACAAAAATGGTCTCATCCAGGAAACAAACATGGAATTTTATGGAATCCTTTATTTAAGCGGGATTCAGACAGATAGGTGATTGTGTTAGGGCGAGCCATTGAAAAACAGCAGCGTTTAAAAGCTTACAGCGAGATGGTGCGGCTCTGAGTTCACCAGGGGCACACCGAATCAATATCAGCTCCACTTAGAAAGCTGCTGTATAATCCTTGATCTCCAAGGCCATTTGCTTTGCAGCCTGAAATTGGATACACTCCGACTGCCCCCCTCCCCTTGCTGAGCTGAGCTGAGCCCGACGCTCGTTCCACAAATAAGACATCCTGAAAAATTGATCTGGATGCATTCACGGCAAGATTAGGTCCAGGGCTAAAAGAGAGATATGACCTGCTCAAGGTAATTCATAAATGTGTGTGTGTGTGTGTGTGTGTGTGTGTGTGTGTGTGTGTGTGTGTGTGTGTGTGTGTGTGTGTGTGTGTGTGTGTGTGTGTGTGTGTGTGTGTGTGTGTGTGTGTGTGTGTGTGTGTGTGTGTGTGTGTGCGTGTGTGTACGTGTGAGGAAAGCAGGCCAGGGTCTGGTAAACGTGTGTTGCTATTATCATAACTAGATCACTGTGATCTGTAAGGCTGCTCCAGTAAAAGGGCCAGTAAGTCAACACATCTACAATGCTATAGGCCAGGGGTTCCCAAACTTTTCAGGCCGGGACCCAGAAAATAAGGCGTCAGGCCAAATATCACTTCAATCCTATTAAGTTAGTTCAAGTTAGTTATTCATTTATATGTGCTATTTATGAGAGGGCTAACTTGTTGCAAAATAATAATGATAATAATAATAGCCTCATTAAAATACTATTGTTGCTTCGGTTGTTTTCAGCGTTTTATGTGCATAATCTGTTATTTAGTTTGAAATGTTCGTTGAAATAAGTAGATTTTTAGTTTTTGTTTATTTATTAAGTTAATATAAAACCATATAGTCACATTTTAGAATACAATAGAATAGAATTTTAGTGTTATGGTTTGTAACCGACCCCAATCGCACAACACAAGACAGGTATGAGAGTAAGCCAAAACAGGGCATTTATTGAATACAAACAAAAAGGCGGCACTGTCCCTTTAAGGGAGAACACAAAAACACTGGAACAAAGAAATAGGGAAAAATGAGGCACTGTGCTTTTAAGAGGCGAGCAGGCTAAGGGGAAGGCTAAGGGACAGGGCCAGGGCAAAAGGACAAGGCAGGAACAGGGGCACTGGAGAGGGGAACAGGGACAGAGGCCCGCGGAGGCGGGCTGGAGACAGGGACAGAAAAAACAGGGTTAAGGCCTTGGACAGGGCGAGGGCCAGAGCTGCTTACAGGGATGGCAGGGTTCAGACGACGGAGGCCTGGCAAGGAGATCCTCCTTGGAAGCGAAGAGACGCATCCTCCCGTAGAGGATTAGGAAGCGATGCGCGTCTGGAGTAGGAGCGCGCCGGCTAGAAGAGCGCGCCGGCTCGGAGAGACGCATCCTCCCGTAGAGGATTAGGAAGCGATGCGCGTCTGGAGTAGGAGCGCGCCGGCTAGAAGAGCGCGCCGGCTCGGGGTCTGGAGTGGAGCGCGTCGGCTTGAAGAGCGCGCATCCTCCCGTAGGATAGGAAGCGATGTGCGCCGGCTTGGAGAGCGCGCCGGCTCGGGGTCTGGAGTGGGGCGCGTCGGCTTGAAGAGCGCGCCGGCTCGGGGTCTGGAGTGGAGCGCGCAGGCTAGACGTCTGGAGTGGGGCGCGTCGGCTTGAAGAGCGCGCATCCTCCCGTAGGATAGGAAGCGATGTGCGCCGGCTTGGAGAGCGCGCCGGCTCGGGGTCTGGAGTGGGGCGCGTCGGCTTGAAGAGCGCGCATCCTCCCGTAGGATAGGAAGCGATGTGCGCCGGCTTGGAGAGCGCGCCGGCTCGGGGTCTGGAGTGGAGCGCGTCGGCTTGAAGAGCGCGCCGGCTCGAGGTCTGGAGTGGAGCGCGTCGGCTTGAAGAGCGCGCCGGCTCGGGGTCTGGAGTGGAGCGCGCCGGCTAGACGTCTGGAGTGGGACACTGGAAAACCTCCCGTAGAGAACCAGAGAGCGCAGTCTGTGCCCCACTCCAGGCAAACGGCGACAGGTGGTGATGAATGGCACAACGTCTCACGCCGGAGACGCGGCCGTAGATGGTGGAAACAAGAACGACCCGACGAGGACTGGAGGGGAAGTCCAGGTATTTAAAGCCCTCTGGGGCGCTAATCATAACTAATCACAGCTGTGAAAGGTAGTCCAAGGGTGTGGGCTGTTGAGGAGCAGAGGAGAGTAAACGAACGCGAGGGTGGGGGCTGGAGAGGTGAGGAGACAGGGAATTAAAGGTCCAGGGAACAGGCGAACCTCACAGTACCCCCCCCTCCACGGGAGCCACCGGGCGACCCAAAAATACAGACAGAGGGGCAGGGGACATGACAAGGCAACAAACAAAAAAATTGGGCCATGCCAGCAGGGGAAGCTACACCAAAAGTGGGGCTAGCAGAGGGACAGGGAAGCTGCCAGGGCACTGCTAGCTACAGGGCCTATGCTAGCTGTACTGCTACATTAACATAGAGGCTGCGCTAGCTGCCGGAGCTAGGCTAGCAGACAGGGCTGGACCAGCATGAGAGAACAAGCTAGCTGGAAGGACAGTCCTAGCTGTGGGGAACTGACCTTGCTAGCTGAAGGGGCAGTCCTAGCAGTGGGGAAACTGACCTTGCTAGCTGAAGGGGCAGTCCTAGCAGTGGGGAAACTGACCTTGCTAGCTGAAAGGGCAGTCCTAGCAGCGGGGAAACTGACCATGCTAGCTGAAGGGGCAGTCCTAGCAGTGGGGAAACTGACCTTGCTAGCTGAAGAGGCAGTCCTAGCAGCGGGGAGAGCTACACAAAAAGTGGAGGCCATGCAGAGGGACCGGGTTAGCTGCCTGGGCATGGCTAGCTACAGGGCCTATGCTAGCTGCAAGGGCTGCATTAACATAGAGGCTGTGCTAGCAGCCGGGGCTAAGCTAGCAGACTGGGGCCATGCCGGTAGTAGAGGCCTGGCAAGCTGCAGGGGAGCTAACGAGGCTAACAGGGAAGCTAACAGGGGAGACTAACAGGCTAACAGGGGAGCTAACAGGGAAGCTAACAGGGGAGCTAACAGGGGAGACTAACAGGCTAACAGGGGAGCTAACAGGGGTTAGAGGGAACTAAAAAGGGCAAACTCAACATACACTGTCTGTGCTGGCTGGGGTCGTCGACTGGTCGGGTCGTACTGTTATGGATTGTAACCGACCCCAATCGCACAACACAAGACAGGTATGAGAGTAAGCCAAAACAGGGCATTTATTGAATACAAACAAAAAGGCGGCACTGTCCCTTTAAGGGAGAACACAAAAACACTGGAACAAAGAAATAGGGAAAAATTAGGCACTGTGCCTTTAAGAGGCGAGCAGGCTAAGGGGAAGGCTAAGGGACAGGGCCAGGGCATAAGGACAAGGCAGGAACAGGGGCACTGGAGAGGGGAACAGGGACAGAGGCCCGCGGAGGCGGGCTGGAGACAGGGACAGAAAAAACAGGGTTAAGGCCTTGGATAGGGCGAGGGCCAGAGCAGCTTACAGCGCGCCGGCTAGACGTTTGGAGTGGGGCGCGTCGGCTTGAAGAGCGCGCATCCTCCCGTAGGATAGGAAGCGATGTGCGCCGGCTTGGAGAGCGCGCCGGCTCGGGGTCTGGAGTGGGGCGCGTCGGCTTGAAGAGCGCGCATCCTCCCGTAGGATAGGAAGCGATGTGCGCCGGCTTGGAGAGCGCGCCGGCTCGGGGTCTGGAGTGGAGCGCGTCGGCTTGAAGAGCGCGCCGGCTCGAGGTCTGGAGTGGAGCGCGTCGGCTTGAAGAGCGCGCCGGCTCGGGGTCTGGAGTGGAGCGCGCCGGCTAGACGTCTGGAGTGGGACACTGGAAAACCTCCCGTAGAGAACCAGAGAGCGCAGTCTGTGCCCCACTCCAGGCAAACGGCGACAGGTGGTGATGAATGGCACAACGTCTCACGCCGGAGACGCGGCCGTAGATGGTGGAAACAAGAACGACCCGACGAGGACTGGAGGGGAAGTCCAGGTATTTAAAGCCCTCTGGGGCGCTAATCATAACTAATCACAGCTGTGAAAGGTAGTCCAATGGTGTGGGCTGTTGAGGAGCAGAGGAGAGTAAACGAACGCGAGGGTGGGGGCTGGAGAGGTGAGGAGACAGGGAATTAAAGGTCCAGGGAACAGGCGAACCTCACATTTAGAATACAACTAGAAACACTGTCCTGGCCTGCTTCTAAGTTCAGTGGCCTGACAATTTTTTTTTTTTTTTTTTTAAATCATCTCGTGGTCCTCCCATGGCTTTGGGAACCACTGCTAGGCTACAAGCAACCACTTCAATAGTATTGTGTTGTATGGCACATCTATTACACAGCGCTAGAGCAGGGTATGGGCTAATACACACACACACACACGCACGCACTCACTCACTCACTCATGCACGCACGCACGCACGCATGCACGCACGCACACACACACACACACACACACACACACACGCGCACACACACACACACACACACAAACATTAGTACAGTCCATAGGCCAATATAATATATTTTTGCTGATAAGTCTTTTCAGATCAATACAGCTAACAACTAGAAATACCGCTATGCGGTTGTATGTCTCTGCCAAAATAGTATAGCATGTAAATTAGAAGTAAAAAAAAAGAGGTCACAGTGTTCAGTATAGACATATGTACAATGTTCGATGCAGAATAGAAGTAACTGAGTTACCATACAATATACTATGCAGTGTACTAATATACAATACTTTATAGTGCAAAGCAGAAATGGGATGAGGTACAATTTAGGTACAATTTACAGTAAGGTGTACGAGTTGTAGTGCAAATCCTTTATCAATAAATATAAAGTGTGTTTAGGTGATCTAAAGTGTGGAGAGTGGGTGCTGCAGTGTGTTGTTTGTTTAAAGTGAGTGTGTGCGTGTGGATGTGTGTGCTGTGTGCATTTGATGGTTGTTGTATAGTGTTTATTGTTCGTTGAGCAGCCTGATGGCCTGGGGATAGAAGCTTCTTCTGAGTCTTTCTGTGCTCGCCTTGAGACTCCGGTATCGCTTGCCTGACCGTAGCAGTTCAAAGAGGCAGTTGTTCGGGTGGCTGGAGTCCTTGATGATTCTCTTAGCCTTACCCCTGCACCGCTTGTTGTAAATGTTCTGGAGGGTGGGGAGCCCCCCTCCAATTGTGCGTTCGGCTGAACGTGTCACTCTTTGTAGTCTGCTTCGGTCTTGTGCAGTGCTATTCCCAAACCAGGAGGTGATGTTGCCAGTCAGGATGCTCTCTATTGTACATGAGTAGAAGTTCTTAAGGATCTTCTGACTGACTTGGAACTTCCTTAAGCGCCTGAGGAAGTAGAGGCGTTGTCGTGCCTTCTTCACAACACTGTCAATGTGTGTGGTCCATGTCAAGTCCTCGGATATGTGGGCTCCGAGGTACTTAAAACTGTTCACTCTCTCAACCGGTGCCCCGTCGATGCTGAGGGGGCTGTAGTCCTTGACCCCCGACCTCCTAAAGTCCACAATCATCTCTTTTGTTTTGCTGACGTTCAGGGAGAGGCTGTTCTCCTGGCACCATCCCGCCAGGACCTTGACCTCTTCCAGGTAGGCCCTCTCGTCGTTTGCAGAGATCAGGCCCACCACTACTGTGTCGTCAGCAAATTTGATGATTGTGTTGTTACTCCGCTGCAAGGTGCCAACCTGCTCATCCGGAGCAATTGGGGGTTAAGTGTCTTGCTCAAGGACACGTCGACACGCTGCCCGGGAAGAGCGGGAATAGAACCGGGAACCTCCGGATTGCCAGACAACTGCTCTACCTCCTGAGCCACTGTCGCTGTTGGATAGAAGCGCTATATAAAATGCACCGTTTACCATTTCGTATGCTTTTCTATACTGAATGTGATGTTTTCTGAAAGTACATCCCTGGTAAGCACTAGATTTAAAGAAGTCCATCATCACGATTGCATGTGGAAAACACACTTTTACAGATTTAGCTAGTCAACAAAAAACATTAGTCAACTAAGAATGTCTTTAGTCGAGGACAGCTCTACAGTAGCCTGCTTATTAACAGATATTTGATCTTTCCGAACAGTTCTGCTGGAGCCGTGGCGCTAACAGTATAGTGCAGCAAGCACGCAGTGACAAGTAGGGTCTTCATCTCTCTCTACTGCCAGTGTGTGCTGGCGGATTCCCAAGACACTGTGTTAAGAGTGTCAGAGCATGGAGCCTCTGGGGCTCTCTCTCTCTCTCAGGGCGCTATGTTTCCCCATTACCAGCATCTGACGGAGGGGGTAGATCCAGTGAGATGTGGTGCAGCACAGCAGGGGTGGTCCCCAGACACTGCAGATTCCTACTTTCCACCTGACACACAGGATGGAGACAGAACAGAGAGCATATAGAGAGAGAAATATACTTTACTCTGCTGCCAGTGGCCTGCCTACTCTGCACTGTAGAGTGTCACAAGGATGGAGGTAATCAAGGCAACACATTCTTAATGAGCTATAGATTTGTGTGTGTGTGTGTGTGTGTGTGTGTGTGTGTGTGTGTGTGTGTGTGTGTGTGTGTGTGTGTGTGTGTGTGTGTGTGTGTGTGTGTGTGTGTGTGTGTGTGTGTGTGTGTGTGTGTGTGCACGCCTGAAGGTACTGATGTGTGTAAACTCCACCATCTCTACAATCCAGAAAGCCAGAGCGCATGTACTCTACCTCCTGCCAGGGTGTGACAGAAAGAGAGAGAGTGTGTGAGATAGAGAGAGAGAGAGAGAGAGAGAGAGAGAGAGAGAGAGAGAGAGAGAGAGAGAGAGAGAGTGTGTGAGATAGAGAGAGAGAGAGAGAGAGAGAGAGAGAGTGTGTGAGATAGAGAGAGATAGAGAGAGAGAGAGAGAGAGAGAGAGAGAGAGAGAGAGAGAGAGAGAGAGAGAGAGAGAGAGAGAGAGAGAGAGAGAGAGAGAGAGAGATGAGGTCAGACGCAGGTGTGTTTCCATTGTCCTTCATCCACAATGAGACAGCAGCAGGCTCCACATGAGCACAGCGGTGTATAAAAATACACTCCTTTCACACGGAATAAAAAAGGCGGCTTCATGTTCTGTGTGAAAGGAGGGTCAGAGCGGCACTTTGCAGACCACCAAAATGTTGCGTTCCTAACTAGTCATGAAGCCGTCAAATATGCTGGCTTTTGTTCTGCGAGAAAGGTACACAGAAAAAGCTGTCTCTTTCATACATTACAATGATGAAATACCATACTGTATGTCGGGGAGATTTTTTTTAACCCTTTCTCCCCTTTTCGTAATTTCTCCCCTATTAATCTAACGTCCCAAAAAAAAGTTTTAAATTGAGTTATATACCATAGTGACACAAATCAAATCAAGCCGTCTTCAGAGTATTTGTGTTGCCAGATTTGATCTCCTTCAGTCCCAACGCTGAATTGATTACAGCACAATCTGGCAACCGAGAGTGAAAGTAAAACTCCTCCGCAGTGAGAATAGAATTATTATTACATTTCTTTTCATCTGGTGTGAAATATTTCCCCTCCCCTATTCACACTGGATTCGCACTGGGGACCAACAGTAATAGAAAATGACTCCCGACCTCTGTGTTTTCCAGATGTGCATTCACACAGGCTTAGGTTTTTACCGGTGTCCCGAGATTGAACCTGACCTGCCCACATAGTTTGGACCGTTAGGTGCTTGAGCGAAAATCATCGTTTCAAATGGCACCTCAAACTACTTCATAACCAAGCCAAGTGCCTCATACAAAAATGGAAGCATGCGGAGAAATGACATATTTGTTCAATGATAATGAACAAATCATTGCATGTTGACAATCCAGCAGGGGGAAAATAATGGACTGGTTAATAGTTACAGGAGGCTATGCACTCTGGATGGAAATACATTTCTCACTAAGCAACTGTAGGTTATACATATTAATCGCCATTCTGAGGTTCAGCAGCTGAAAATGACTTCCTGTATTGATTATACTAGGCTACTACCAAGAACAAAGTACGACTCCAAATGACTAAGATGACGATTTGCACTCATATTACCTATTTTTGCAGAGTTATGCTAGTTAATAGTTAACGGCTACAGTACAGCTCTTATTGAACTACACCCTCCCTCTCCGTTTGTCCGTCTGGGTGACGATCTAAACTGGGATATATGAACAATCCCCATATTTAGTCAAACAGCAACTTGATGCTTTAAACCAAATAGGCGGCAACCGGACACAATTTTAAATCACCCACATCCGCCACATGCAGAATCAAACTACACAGGTGATCAGGAAAGCTAAAATCAATCACTTCTCAATTCAATTCTCAGCTTTGTGACTTGGATGCCGAGAAGTTCTGGAAGAGAGTCATGGTAAACAATGTTGCTTTTGCTCATCTACCCACCTCTATGAAATTCGGTGACATTGTTGTGACTGATGAACCACGCATTGGCCACTCTCTTCGACCACCATTTTGTGAAAGCATCTCATGTGTTTGATGTAGCTGCCTCTAACACTGTTCCCACAACCTTGTATGGTTTCGGAAGTCCTGGATGAACTCAACAAGTTACATTCACACATGCCAGCTGCGTCTGATGGGCTTGACCCTGGTCTGTATTCCGTCTCGACTGGAAATCTGCCCCTGTACTCCCCTCTTCAAAGGCGGTTCTGGCTCTGACCCCCGAACTGCTACAGGCCAATTTCCATCTTACCCTGTCTGGCTAAAGTCGTAGAGAAATAAACAACTTAGGCAGCACGGTGGCACAGTGGTTAGAAGGTCCTGGGTTCGAACTCCGACGGGAAGTCTTTCTGTGTGGACTTTGCATGTTCTCCCTGTGTTTACGTAGGTTTCCTCCTGCACCATAAAGACATGCATGTTAGCCAAGGACTATGGATGAAAACTTAACTAATTAGCTAACTCTGGTACATTGATGTGGACACTAATTGATGTGGATTAATGTGCATTGTCTCTGGGTAAAAATCAGATAACTAAACCTACTTCATAGACGCTAACCGCAGACTGTCAGAACTGCGGTCAGGCCATGGATGTATCACCCTACCCTGAAGGTCCTTGACGACATTGGTCCTCATTCTCGAATGAAGAGAGAGAGAGAGAGAGAGAGAAAGAGAGAGAGAGAGAGAGAGAGAGAGAGAGAGAGAGAGAGAGAGAGAGAGAGAGAGAGAGAGAGAGAGAGAGAGAGAGAGAGAGAGAGAGAGAGAGAGAGAGAGATGAGGTCAGAAAGTCTGTTGGCTCGTGAAAGTCACCAAGGAATTCCTTCGTAGCTAGATTTACAAACTTCTTTGGCATTCTCGAATGGCTTCATATTGTAAATTCTTGTAGGATTTACGAACTCGAAAAGGCAGTAATAAGTCGGACAGACCGGTGTGCAGCCATGTTTTTAACACCTTTCTTTGGGAGATATCCTTGGGGATTGTGTCACTTCGATTCTACAGACATCTGCGGAATTAAATAATAAATAATAAATAAATAATACATACTAATACATACATAATACATAATACATAATACATAATAAATACGACAATATTTGTATCATTAACAATTACGTTTTACATATATAATCATGACTCAACGAACCATGTCCGAAAATAAATAAATGAGAACTGAACCCAATCGTGTCTATGTAGCTATAGTGGAATAGACTATTCATATTCCATATATCTCTTGTTCTCTATGATATTATTTATTGTTGGTTTTATTTCTTTCTTACAGTGCATACGCACATCTAAGAGCCAGTGGAGAAATGGCTTGGTGATGATGCACAAGGCAGATGCACTCAGCGCACGCACACACACACACACACACACACACACACACACACACACACACACACACACACACACACACACACACACACACACACACACACACACACACACTCGCACATGCACACGCACACTCGCACATGCACACGCACACGCACACGTCACACACACACCCTAAGGGCCTAACATTAGGTCTGACACAGTAAAGACCTAACATTCATAGACCTAACAAAGGCCTAACATTAGGTCTGACACAGTACAGACCTAACATTCATAGACCTAACAAAGGCCTAACATTAGGTCTGACACAGTACAGACCTAACATTCATAGACCTAACAAAGGCCTAACATTAGGTCTGACACAGTAAAGACCTAACATTCATAGACCTAACAAAGGCCTAACATTAGGTCTAACACAGTAAAGACCTAACATTCATAGACCTAACAAAGGCCTAACATTAGGTCTGACACAGTAAAGACCTAACATTCATAGACCTAACAAAGGCCTAACATTAGGTCTAACACAGTACAGACTTAACATTCAGGGACAACCACGCTATCCTCCTGCAAAGACTCACCAACATTGGCCTGTCGAACAGATGCTGCAACTGGTTTGCCAGCTACCTTGACAATTCTGTCCAGTGAGTGAAGAATGAAAACATCATGTCAGAACCACTTTCTATCACTAACAGCGTTCTTCAAGGCTCCAGGCCCTTAGGGCCAAACTTGTTCTCCATCTATATTGATGATGTAGCCAAAGCAGTTGGTGACTCCTTGATACATCTGCAATCTGATATTACCATCATATATTTAGTTGGCCCTTCAGTCCACTCTGCTCTCTGCTGCGTCTATTCTTCAAAAAATCCCAGCTCCTATAAATACCTTGGCCTCTGGTTTGACTCATCTCTCACATTTAACACACACACATCAATAACCTTCAGGCTAAAGTCAAAGCTAGACTTGGGGTTTCCTGTAGGCTTCCTTCACACACTCTGGTGAAAATGACCATCCTTCCCATGTTTGACTACGGCGATGCAATCTATAAAATTACATCAAAGGGCATCCTTAACAAGCTCGACACACTCCACCACTCAGCAACCTGCTTTGCCACAGGCCTTCACTACCTTCACACCCTTCACTACCTCCACTACCTTCACTACCTTCACACCCTTCACACCCTTCACTACCTTCACTACCTTCACACCCTTCACTACCTCCACTACCTTCACTACCTTCACACCCTTCACTACCTCCACTACCTTCACTACCTTCACACCCTTCACTACCTCCACACCCTTCACTACCTCCACACCCTTCACTACCTTCACTACCTTCACACCCTTCACTACCTCCACTACCTTCACTACCTTCACACCCTTCACTACCTCCACTACCTTCACTACCTTCACTACCTTCACTACCTTCACTACCTTCACTACCTCCACACCCTTCACACCCTTCACTACCTTCACTACCTTCACACCCTTCACTACCTCCACTACCTTCACTACCTTCACACCCTTCACTACCTTCACTACCTTCACTACCTTCACACCCTTCACTACCTTCACTACCTTCACTACCTCCACTACCTTCACTACCTTCACACCATCCACACCCTTCACTACCTTCACTACCTTCACACACTTCACTACCTTCACTACCTTCACTACCTTCACTACCTTCACACCCTCTACACCATCCACACCCTTCACTACCTTCACTACCTTCACTACCTTCACTACCTTCACTACCTTCACTACCTCCACTACCTTCACTACCTTCACACCATCCACCCCCTTCACTACCTTCACTACCTTCACACCCTCTACACCATCCACACCCTTCACTACCTTCACTACCTTCACTACCTTCACACCATCCACACCCTTCACTACCTTCACTACCTTCACTACCTTCACTACCTTCACACCCTTCACTACCTTCACTACCTTCACCACCTTCACTACCTTCACTACCTTCACTACCTTCACTACATTCACTACCTTCACACGCTTCACTACCTTCACTACCTCCACTACCTTCACTACCTTCACACCATCCACACCCTTCACTACCTTCACACCCTCTACACCATCCACCCCCTTCACTACCGTCACTACCTTCACACCATCCACACCCTTCACTACCTTCACTACCTTCACTACCTTCACTACCTTCACTACCTCCACTACCTTCACTACCTTCACACCATCCACACCCTTCACTACCTTCACTACCTTCACTACCTTCACACCCTTCACTACCTTCACTACCTTCACACCATCCACTACCTTCACTACCTTCACTACCTTCACACCCTCTACACCATCCACCCCATTCACTACCTTCACTACCTTCACACCCTTCACTACCTCCACTACCTTCACTACCTTCACACCCTTCACACCCTTCACTACCTTCACTACCTTCACACCCTTCACTACCTCCACTACCTTCACTACCTTCACACCCTTCACTACCTCCACTACCTTCACTACCTTCACACCCTTCACTACCTCCACACCCTTCACTACCTCCACACCCTTCACTACCTTCACTACCTTCACACCCTTCACTACCTCCACTACCTTCACACCCTTCACTACCTCCACTACCTTCACTACCTTCACTACCTTCACTACCTTCACTACCTTCACTACCTCCACACCCTTCACACCCTTCACTACCTTCACTACCTTCACACCCTTCACTACCTCCACTACCTTCACTACCTTCACACCCTTCACTACCTTCACTACCTTCACTACCTTCACACCCTTCACTACCTTCACTACCTTCACTACCTTCACTACCTCCACTACCTTCACTACCTTCACACCATCCACACCCTTCACTACCTTCACTACCTTCACTACCTTCACTACCTTCACACACTTCACTACCTTCACTACCTTCACTACCTTCACTACCTTCACTACCTTCACACCCTCTACACCATCCACACCCTTCACTACCTTCACTACCTTCACTACCTTCACTACCTTCACTACCTTCACTACCTTCACTACCTTCACTACCTTCACTACCTCCACTACCTTCACTACCTTCACACCATCCACCCCCTTCACTACCTTCACTACCTTCACACCCTCTACACCATCCACACCCTTCACTACCTTCACTACCTTCACCACCTTCACTACCTTCACTACCTTCACTACCTTCACTACATTCACTACCTTCACACGCTTCACTACCTTCACTACCTCCACTACCTTCACTACCTTCACACCATCCACACCCTTCACTACCTTCACACCCTCTACACCATCCACCCCCTTCACTACCGTCACTACCTTCACACCATCCACACCCTTCACTACCTTCACTACCTTCACTACCTTCACTACCTTCACTACCTCCACTACCTTCACTACCTTCACACCATCCACACCCTTCACTACCTTCACACCCTCTACACCATCCACACCCTTCACTACCTTCACTACCTTCACTACCTTCACACCCTTCACTACCTTCACTACCTTCACACCATCCACTACCTTCACTACCTTCACTACCTTCACACCCTCTACACCATCCACCCCATTCACTACCTTCACTACCTTCACACCCTTCACTACCTTCACTACCTTCACCACCTTCACTACCTTCACTACCTTCACTACCTTCACTACCTTCACTACCTTCACTACCTTCACCACCTTCACTACCTTCACCACCTTCACTACCTTCACTACCTTCACTACATTCACTACCTTCACACGCTTCACTACCTTCACTACCTTCACTACCTTCACTACCTTCACTACCTTCACTACCTTCACTACCTTCACACCCTTCACTACCTTCACTACCTTCACCACCTTCACTACCTTCACTACCTTCACTACCTTCACTACCTTCACTACCTTCACCACCTTCACTACCTTCACTACCTTCACTACCTTCACTACCTTCACTACATTCACTACCTTCACACGCTTCACTACCTTCACTACCTTCACTACATTCACTACCTTCACACGCTTCACTACCTTCACTACCTTCACTACCTTCACTACCTTCACTACCTTCACTACATTCACTACCTTCACACGCTTCACTACCTTCACTACCTTCACTACCTTCACTACCTTCACTACCTTCACTACCTTCACTACCTTCACTACCTTCACACCCTCTACACCATCCACCCCCTTCACTACCTTCACACCATCCACACCCTTCACTACCTTCACTACCTCCACACTCTTCACTACCTCCACACCCTTCACTACCTTCACTACCTTCACACCCTCCACACCCTCCACTACCTTCACTACTGGTTGCAACTAGTTTATAAATAAATCCTGGGAAAGACTCCTCGCTACTGTACAACTCAAACCTCTTGTACCTCTCAGACAGCAATTACCCATTAAGATCCAGTGATTTCATTATGCTCAACATCTAATTTTTGTGTTCTTTATGCTCTTTCTGAGGCCTCTTGGCCAGGTCATGATTGTAAACGAGAATTGGTTCTCAACTGACTTTACCTGGTAAAATAAAGGTAAAAAAAACTATAATAGAAATGAGCTAGTGTAGGAATTATTCTTTTACATATTGCAGACATGGCAGATTCACATCGGATTAAGATCACAGATGACCTGTGCGATCTAACTATAAAGGAAGGAATCTCTGCATGCATCTGTTATTTCCTTCACATATCTCGATAACCGCTAACCTCGATAACCGTAATCTGATCGACTTTGCGTTCAGCAGGTGTATTGCTGAGGATCCAAGGGAGTGCAGAGTTGAAGTGTTGACTTCATGCTTGGCAGGTGTATTATAATTATAATACCAGAAGCCAAGCAATTGGGCAAGCATGCGTTTCAAACAGGCATCCACTCTGAATGGCCACGTCCCGAATGGGCACTGCATTAGTTATTACAAATGAGTTGATACTACTATTCCCATGCTAATATGGCTGTAGGCTTTAACCCTTTCACTGCCGCACTACCAAAATGGTTAACCCTTTCACTGTGACAATACACAGAGGGTTAACCCTTTCACTGCCACGCGACAGCGCGTTGTGTGATAGTAAAGGGTTAACCTTCTGTCGTGTGGCAGTGAAAGGGTTAATAGCACCACACATTTCTTTGGCTATAGGGTAGATCGCACTCTCACGCTTTCATAAGAAACAACGTAACTAGCCTAATATTAGTAATTGAGTCGCAGTTGTGGTGTAGATTTGAGTTAGACATATTAGGATTATTTGAAAGTAGAAAGAGAGAGAGAGCGTAGCTGTTTATGTAAAGGCAGCAAAAGCTCGTTCAAACTGTAGAAAAGTACAAAAAGCTATGCACAACTCGCACTACGCAGTATGGCCATGTTTAACAGCTGATCATATAAATGAGCACTTTTGCTGTACTTGTGTGGCGAACAACAAAAGGAGGACATCCTTTTGTGTGTGAAAAGGGGACATGCCGGCAAAGTGGTGTTTTTCTTGGGCAATGAAACCAGCAAAGCCGCCTTTCAAAACACAACCTTTTAGCTGGCTTTTCAAAAGGCCTTCAAACACATTAAAATGGAGCAGCTAGAACAGCCAGGGTAGAGAGTCTCTGCTTCCAACGCAACAAGTCTCACAAAATGGACCAGGTGTGTAGTATTTTCACCATCTAGGCCAGTGGGGGGGTCGCGAGATGATTTACAGAATGTATTGATTACATTTTTTTTTAAATAAATAAAAAGCCACGAGATCACTGCAACAGAGGGTAACACAGTCTAAACTCACATAAGTTGGAGAACTATCTCTCTCTCTCGCTCACACACACAAAGACACTTTTTTTTGTGTTTTTTTTTTGTGTTTTTTTTATATAATTTGTGATGCCATCACACACACTGGCATTTAAAGGGTAAGAATTATAAAATGTATTGAATATGTGGTGGTTATGATCAGGGCTGAAGTTGAATAAAAGATTTATGAAAGAAAAAGTGGTAAATTATTTCAACATATAATATTTTTATGGCGTTTTTGAAGAGAACAATTTTAGTCCCTTGGTAAGAGTGAGTATTTTTTTCAATCTGACATTACAAAAAAATCCATGAAAATCAGTGTTGTTGCTAATCATTGACATATGCTAGCCTGTTTTTTTAACAATAATTTGTGATGCCATCACAAACACTGGCATTTAAAGGGTACAAATTCAAAAATGCCTGCACCAGAATGCAGGAAATGAAGTCTTTGTAACAAAAAAAATCCTGGTGGGGGACCCCCAGACCTCCTGCTTAAAAAGTGGCCTGACTGGGGCTATTTCCTGGCCTGAATGATTTCCCCAGTCCGGCCCTGGTTAAAAGCCGCCAATCCTTATTAGTGCGTGTGTGTTCGAACATTATGCATGTTTCCCAAAAAATTAAAAATTAAAAACCCAGTTTTTTTACTCCTATAATAGTGGGCTCTCTGACACCGTTATTTTGGGGGTCAAGCCTGAAAACTTTGGGAATCCCTGATCTAGGCCACTGTAAGTGCCAGGGTCGATACAGTGGACACTATGCTGTGTCTAGTTACTATGTAGTGCTTGGTTAAGTGTACTTAAACCACGTTGAACCTCTGGAATATTTTAACCCTTTCACTGCAACAATACAGAATGTTAACCCTTTCACTACCACATGACAAAGGGTTAATCTTAAATACAGTTTAATTGGTGGAATAAAATAAAGCGGTGTCCCACAAAAGGCTGCTCGGTGTGTTGGTTGACATCGACCTGCATTAAATGTAGTAAACTGTTTTGAATGTAGGAACTCTTCAAACTCATTTACTCTCAGTAACTGTCAAACTAAATTAATGTGTGTGAAACAGTTTAGTTTTTTGGCCTTTAAAAATTGGGGTTAGGACTTCAGTGGTTAGAGTTAGAGTCGAATGCTCTTACAGGTATTGTATTGTGTGTGTGTGTGTGTGTGTGTGTGTGTGTGTGTGTGTGTGTGTGTGTGTGTGTGTGTGTGTGTGTGTGTGTGTGTGTGTGTGTGTGTGTGTGTGTGTGTGTGTGTGTGTGTGTGTATATATATATGTGTATGTCCGCTGGCAGTAGGTTGGATAAATTAACGGTTGTGCACTGCTGGAGGTGCGGCCCTGCTGCTATACAGAAATAACTCTGTGACCAGGCTAACCTCTGCTGTTTCCACATCCACACACCCCACGTCCTGCTCTAATGGAGGCGCAAGCTCTATTTTGGGGGGCAGTTGTTAGATTTATCTCACTGCCCTGTGTCCCGGGACGGTGACAATGACATGGGCTGAGTGGAACCGATGCCCGCTGCTTCCTGCTTTGTTCACACACAGTGAGTATGCAACACAACTGGCAGGGAGCAGAGATAGAAAACACACATTATAACATTATACAGTATCATAATATAGTAACATAATACAGTAACATTATACAGTATCATAATATAGTAACACAATACAGTAACATTATACAGTATCATAATATAGTAACATAATACAGTAACATTATACAGTATCATAATATAGTAACATAATACAGTACCCAGCACTGGTCTGGCTGCTACTGAGCTGTTGAATGATGCATTGTACAGAAAGCCTTGTTACTACGTGGCTGGTGCTACTAGCTTGGCACTACTGACTTTAGAAAGAAAATAAAAAAACATAAGAGCTCAATTTAATTTATCAGGCACACACAGGCGGGCGGGCGGGCACGCACGCATGCACACACACACACACACACACACACACACACACACACACACACACACACACACACACACACACACACACACACACACACACACACACACACACACACACACACACACACACACACACACACACACACACACACACACACACACACACACATAAATGAAATGCACATACACGTATACACATAAATGAAATGCACACACATACTGTACTCACATCACAGAGGACACACTCAGATATTCTAGAGCCCAGAGGTCAGCTCATGGAGTGTCTGCTGAGTTGGCTAAATCATATCTGTCCACTTCCAAAATACACAGGACTATAATATAGTACCATAATACAGTGCCATGGTATAGTACCATAATATAGTACCATAATACAGTGCCATGGTATAGTATCATAATACAGTACCATAATACAGTACCATAATACAGTACCATAATATAGTACCATAATACAGTACCATCATATAGTACCATAATATAGTACCATAATACAGTACCATAATATAGTACCATAATATACAGTAACATTATACAGTAGCATAATACAGTATCATAATACAGTAACACAATACAGTAACATTATACAGTAACATTATACAGTAACATAATACAGTAACATTATACAGTACCATAATACAGTAACACAATACAGTAACACAATACAGTACCATTATACAGTAACATAATACAGTATCATAATACAGTAACATAATACAGTAACATTATACAGTAATACAATACAGTAACACAATACAGTACCATAATACAGTAACACAATACAGTACCATTATACAGTAACACAATACAGTATCATAATACAGTAACATTATACAGTAACACAATACAGTAACACAATACAGTAACATAATACAGTAACATTATACAGTAACATAATACAGTAACACAATACAGTAACACAATACAGTAACACAATACAGTAACATTATACAGTAACATAATACAGTAACATAATACAGTAACATAATACAGTATCATAATATAGTAACATAATACAGTAACATTATACAGTATCATAATATAGTAACATAATACAGTAACATTATACAGTATCATAATATAGTAACATAATACAGTAACATAATACAGTATCATAATATAGTAACATAATACAGTAACATTATACAGTATCATAATATAGTAACATAATACAGTAACATTATACAGTATCATAATATAGTAACACAATACAGTAACATTATACAGTATCATAATTAGGGATGGGAATCGAAAACCGGTTCCCGTTGGGAACCGGTTCCTAATTGGCCGATGCCTGGAACCGTGTGGCTCCTGTGACTTTCGATTCCCTTAACGCTGCCAGGTTTTTCCTACAGTTGCGCGCGTTAGCATGTAGCCATGGCAGACTCTATTTGATTCCTTAAGGGCTCGAAATTGCCTGGCTTTTGGTCATATGCTCCCGAAATGCTCCCGCTGTTTGGCTACTTCTATGTGCAGTGAAAACTACTTGAATGCTTTCATTGATTTAGTTTAGGGTGAGCTAAAATTAGCCGCGGAGCTATCGCTAGCTAACGTGAGCTAACGCTATTTAATCAAGCTCACAAAGAGAGATAAACAGCTGACAGCGGATAGTACAGGTACAAATACAATAAAACAGCGGGTGGGGACTGTTCTGTAAACATTGTACTCTTTAGTTCACATATAATAAGAGCCGGATTGTTTATTTACTAAGTCCGTCAGACAGGAAGTACCATGGTGCAACATACAAATGTGTCCGTGTAGCAACACAAGCCAATACCTACAGGACAGGGGCCCGGGGAGGGAGCTCTGTGTGTCTGTGTGTGTGTGTGTGTGTGTGTGTGTGTGTGTGTGTGTGTGTGTGTGTGTGTGTGAGACAGAAGTCAGAGGAATAACGACTGTTATTCAATAGATTAAATTAGTTTAAGAATAAAAAAATAAATACATTTTAAGAGAATCTCAAATACATTATTTTATTTAAGTGTAGGCTATAGTTAATGTTTTATTTTTTACAGTTTTTGTATTTTTCTGACATGGTAAATGGCTGCTTTTTTATATAGCGCTTTTATCCAAAGCGCTTTACAATTTGTTCCTTACATTTTACCCAATCACTCACACATTCACACAACGACGGCGCAGGCAACCATGCAAGGTGCCAACCTGCTCATCGGGAGCAGTTAGGGGTTAAGTGTCTTGCTCAAGGACACATCGACACGCTGCCCGGGAGGAGCGGGAATCGAACCGGGAACCTCCGGATTGCCAGACGACTGCTCTACCTCCCGAGCCACTGTCGCCCCTGACATGGGGGCTCAACAATAAATGACAATCAGAAATGTCAAGTTGCATGTTGTTATTCTAACCAGCTTAGTTCTGTTGCATTTCCAATTTATTTATTTAAATTATAAATTGATCAGGTATCGATAAGAGAATCGATAAAGAATCGAATCGATAAGCAGAATCGATAATGGAATCGTATCGATAAAATCCTATCAATTCCCATCCCTAATCATAATATAGTAACATAATACAGTAACATTATACAGTATCATAATATAGTAACATAATACAGTACCCAGCACTGGTCTGGCTGCTACTGAGCTGTTGAATGATGCATTGTACAGAAAGCCTTGTTACTACGTGGCTGGTGCTACTAGCTTGGCACTACTGACTTTAGAAAGAAAATAAAAAAACATAAGAGCTCAATTTAATTTATCAGGCACACACAGGCGGGCGGGCGGGCACGCACGCATGCACACACACACACACACACACACACACACACACACACACACACACACACACACACACACACACACACACACACACACACACACACACACACACACACACACACACACACACACACACACGTTTTGATACTCCCTAACCTAATAAATGGCTTGTGTGAGGAGGAGGAGAATATTGAGCGCAGAAAGGCAACATGTGCTGAATAGCTCACATACCACACAGGCCATGGAGCAGTATCCTCCTCGGCGAGATTCATCTACATTCTAAAGGACACAGAGAGCCCTCCGCTGACCTACAGGACTATTGGACGGATGAATAATATTGCCTTATGTAGACCTATGGTCTAAATGAGACATGTAGGTAGATGAACGAGTCAAATCTGTAATCATATTTTTATTTTATTAACCTAACCTATTTTTTTTTCTTTTACCAGGTTAAACCATTAATCATTAATTAATCCACAGTACACTTCAGAGGGAAGGATACATCATTGTGGAGGCCACGTTTAAGTGAAAGAGGGAACATGTGCAATTGTATTGCATGTGTCCAGCTATATCCTGGACTTGTGACCAGAAGGTCATCATTTCAAATCCCAACAGTAGGACTGGGCTGAACTGGGACCCTCCCAACAGTAGGACTGGGCTGAACTGGGACGCTCCCAACGGTAGGACTGGGGCTGAACTGGGACCCTCCCAACGGTAGGACTGGGGCTGAACTGGGACCCTCCCAACGGTAGGACTGGGGCTGAACTGGGACCCTCCCAACGGTAGGACTGGGGCTGAACTGGGACCCTCCCAACGGTAGGACTGGGGCTGAACTGGGACCCTCCCAACGGTAGGACTGGGGCTGAACTGGGACCCTCCCAACGGTAGGACTGGGGCTGAACTGGGACGCTCCCAACGGTAGGACTGGGGCTGAACTGGGACCCTCCCAACGGTAGGACTGGGGCTGAACTGGGACGCTCCCAACGGTAGGACTGGGGCTGAACTGGGACCCTCCCAACGGTAGGACTGGGCTGAACTGGGACGCTCCCAACGGTAGGACTGGGGCTGAACTGGGACCCTCCCAACGGTAGGACTGGGGCTGAACTGGGACCCTCCCAACGGTAGGACTGGGGCTGAACTGGGACCCTCCCAACGGTAGGACTGGGGCTGAACTGGGACCCTCCCAACGGTAGGACTGGGGCTGAACTGGGACCCTCCCAACGGTAGGACTGGGGCTGAACTGGACTGCGTAGCAAGAGCTCGGCAAAAGTACTGTTCAGCAAAAATCAACCCTGAGTAAACAAAGGTGAAGGAAAATGATACAATACATTTCAGAGCAAAAAAAAATTAAAAATAAAGCAGCCTATGACCAATAGTTACTGTATGACCTCCATAATAACACACTACTGTTAGATCAATGGGTTACACCTGGACTCATTCCGTACACCTCAGAACAAAAGGACATCGTCAGCGTACAGGACTAAACACGAGCGGAAGAGGGAATACCAACAAGCTTACTGCCTGCATAGAGATAAAACATCGTATATTTCACAGCTACAAAAGAGGCCTATAGGGTGCTGATTCTGTTGCCGGTAATAGTACGCGCGCACTGAGCTGTATCCAGCGACGCGCCTAGCATTAGGGAGGGATGAGCAGGAATGTGTGATGTGCAGAGGAGGAGAGAGAGAGAGAGAGAGAGAGAGAGAGAGAGAGAGAGAGAGAGAGAGAGAGAGAGAGAGGGGAGTGAGAGGAAACAAGGATGAAAGATAGAGGGATGAAAGAGGGAAAGAAAGAAAGGAGAAGATCAACACGAAGGCTGCGTCAGGGGTCACGGTGGGGTCGGGAGACAGTCGCGCAGGTCAATGTCATCCTTTCATCTCAAACCAAACTTTCATCGCTCACCTTTAAAAACAAGAAAACATGGGTTTTTCACTCCCCCCTCTGCACCTTCTCTCCCTCTCTTCATTCGTTCGGCTCTCACTTTATTTATCTCTCTCAAACTACAGTAGACTCTCTCCCTCTCCTCTCTCCCTCCTCTCTATTATCAGAGGTGGTTGAGTGGACAGTCAAGTCAACCAATGCCGCCGTCTAAACCCCTCCAAGCAAGAACTCCCCCGCTCTCTACCTACAGACTCCAAACAAACTTTGAAGCCAATCAAAGGCCTTGTCTTCTTTTCGGGGGAGGGGAGCTGCTGCCGCCGCAGGTGAATTTATTCCAGCGGCTGATCCTGCACTCAGAGCTCATATCCTCCTTCTCCTCCTCCTCCTCTCTCCATCGGCTCAGCGTGCGCCCCGTGATTGATATAGTTCAGTGGCAAAACAAACAAAGCATGACAAATCCAGATTATTGTCTGTGGGCGAGATAAGGTTATAATGAGAGAGCATGAGGGGGAAATTGATCCTTAGCAGGAAGCCGTCTGAGGAGGGGATGTTGATAATAACTTCCTGTGTGTCCCGGGTCTAATGGGAGACGGGTGGAGCCGAGGACAGGGGGGGGGGGGGGGGGGTGTTTGGGACGAGAGCGGATTCCATTAAGATGCGGTATCTTCAAAAATGCATTTTCCTAACCTCTTTTTAAAACAAGGGGCTTCGGGAGGGCCGTTCTCAACCATCGCTCCGCATATTGAAAACCTGTCTGATTATATCACTGCGGTGTCGCGTGTAAATGCCGAATGTGGACCGCGGCCAGATGCGGAGATATAGCCGGCGTATAATGGGGCGACAGGCTGTATCTGCGAGGATGATTAGCAATAGATGAATATTCTACACGCGGAGGGACTGACCTTTTGTTTCTGACACAAGGCGCAGGATAAAAGTGGCCACAAAAACAAATCACACGGCGGTGCCCGGCGAGGTACGCCCAGTAGCCCAGGTGCATCGTGGGGGAAAAAAAGGTGGTGAGGTGTATTCAGTGAGGTGGCCCTCCGTGCTAACGCCACAGGGGAGAGAGACAGCACCCGCCTACACAGCGCTTATGAGCCAAGGGAGTGGGAGGGATCAGAGAAATGAACATGGATTATTCAAGTATGACTGACACTTTCAGAAGGGCTTTCTACCACTTATCTTTCAAATGTAATCACATTTGTACGTGGGGAAATCTGGAAAACAGACTGAGAGAGAGAGAGAGAGAGAGGGAGAGAGAGAGATGAGAGAGAGAGAGAGCGAGAGAGAGAGAGAGAGAGAGAGAGAGAGAGAGAGAGAGAGAGAGAGAGAGAGAGAGAGAGAGAGAGAGAGAGAGAGAAGAGAGAGAGAGAGAGAGAGAGAGAGAGAGAGAGAGGGAAAGAAAGAGAGAGAGAGACAGAGGTAGAAATAAGTAGTAGAGGTCGTACATATTGCATGTTTTCGTTTGGTTCCATCTACCAGTACTTTCCAATGTGGTTTTCATTATTTATCTGGCATCTATTGGACAATTGGAGCTGACACTCCACCAGACCTACTGACAGAGAAGCTGAACACTCTCACCTCCACCAGACCTACTGACAGAGAGGCTGAACACTCTCATCTCCACCAGACCTACTGACAGAGAGGCTGAACACTCTCATCTCCACCAGACCTACTGACAGAGAGGCTGAACACTCTCACCTCCACCAGACCTACTGACAGAGAGGCTGAACACTCTCATCTCCACCAGACAGAGAGGCTGAACACTCTCATCTCCACCAGACCTACTGACAGAGAGGCTGAACACTCTCATCTCCACCAGACCTACTGACAGAGAGGCTGAACGCTCTCATCTCCACCAGACCTACTGACAGAGAGGCTGAACACTCTCATCTCCACCAGACCTACTGACAGAGAGGCTGAACACTCTCATCTCCACCAGACCTACTGACAGAGAGGCTGAACACTCTCATCTCCACCAGACCTACTGACAGAGAGGCTGAACGCTCTCATCTCCACCAGACCTACTGACAGAGAGGCTGAACGCTCTCATCTCCACCAGACCTACTGACAGAGAGGCTGAACACTCTCATCTCCACCAGACCTACTGACAGAGAGGCTGAACACTCTCATCTCCACCAGACCTACTGACAGAGAGGCTGAACACTCTCATCTCCACCAGACCTACTGACAGAGAGGCTGAACACTCTCATCTCCACCAGACCTACTGACAGAGAGGCTGAACACTCTCCTCTCCACCAGACCTACTGACAGAGAGGCTGAACACTCTCATCTCACCAGACCTACTGACAGAGAGGCTGAACACTCTCATCTCCACCAGACCTACTGACAGAGAGGCTGAACACTCTCCTCTCCACCAGACCTACTGACAGAGAGGCTGAACACTCTCACCTCCACCAGACCTACTGACAGAGAGGCTGAACACTCTCACCTCCACCAGACCTACTGACAGAGAGGCTGAACACTCTCACCTCCACCAGACAGAGATGCTGAACACTCTCCTCTCCACCAGACCTACTGACAGAGAGGCTGAACACTCTCATCTCCACCAGACCTACTGACAGAGAGGCTGAACACTCTCACCTCCACCAGACAGAGAGGCTGAACACTCTCCTCTCCACCAGACCTACTGACAGAGAGGGTGAACACTCTCACCTCCACCAGACCTACTGACAGAGAGGCTGAACACTCTCATCTCCACCAGACAGAGAGGCTGAACACTCTCCTCTCCACCAGACCTACTGACAGAGAGGCTGAACACTCTCATCTCCACCAGACCTACTGACAGAGAGGCTGAACACTCTCATCTCCACCAGACCTACTGACAGAGAGGCTGAACACTCTCACCTCCACCAGACCTACTGACAGAGAGGCTGAACACTCTCCTCTCCACCAGACAGAGAGGCTGAACACTCTCACCTCCACCAGACCTACTGACAGAGAGGCTGAGGATGACGAGCAGCAACAAAGAAAAAAGGAACTTACAGAATACAGCCCTTTCAATCTGCTCTGAATCTCTGTTCGTTTGTTAGGCGACCCATGCGGTTGCTGGATCCATCAGAGTCTGCCACTGTCATTTGGCAAAGTTCAACGCTCCTTCTATCGAACAATTCAAGAAGAAATGCACAACCCCAACCCCCCCCCCCCCCATCCCTGTTTATTCAGCCTCTTTGTTTGATTACGACTATGAAATCCAATTAAATAGAGCGAAGAGCAGCGTCGTGCGTCGGAGCCCCGTCGTACATCACAGTGTATCAAACGTTATCCATATTTCCTCCCTGTCGCCGCTGACACGCGACACCGCTTCTACATGACATCACTCCCCTGCCAAGAGCAAACAATAGCTAATGTGTCTCCGGCTCGTGTTACATTTAAAACAGGGTGTCGGCCTCTCTAAGCTGTTCTAATGCGTGCCAGTGTAGCCGCCGCGGGGGACTAAATCACTTTTATCTGCACCTTCTTTGACTTTGCCCCCGTGCTCAGGGTCGTCCTGTAAATCACAGTGGATCCCTGGTGGTGCTGCCTTCCATATGCTTTATGGCTTTAGTCACATTTCATAAACTGTAGCTTTTTTAGTTTTCCTTCCCTGCATCGGGTATAAAAACACTGAACCGGTGCTCCAAAGTTGTGCCATTTCTCAACGGGAGTGATAGGGAAGCTATCTCTTCATCTTCTTTTCCATGTGCGTGCGTGCGTTTGTGTGGGTGTGTGCATTTGTGTGTGTGTGCGTGTGCGTGTGCGTGTGTGTGTGTGTGTGTGTGTGTGTGTGTGTGTGTGTGTGTGTGTGTGTGTGTGTTGTGTGTGTGTGTGTGTGAACGCCACTGAGAACAGCGATAGGGAGAGTGGTTGCCGCATTGCACAGAATAGCTAAACAGCTGTAGTGCTCCTTCAGGGCTATCGATCATGTCCCTGTCTCCCAATCTGAGTCACACATGAGCAGGGCACAGCCAGAGCGGGGGCCAACTGGCCGACTCGCCAGACCGGACCTCAGCACCCCGACCTGGACGCACGAAACGGGTCCACATGAAACGGGGGAAACGGGGATCCGCAAATGAAGATCGAACAGATGAACTTAAGAATTCATTCGGGTTTCCATGACTCTATCCGGCCGAGGGGGAATTATACTGTCACACTGTGTTTGCCTGATAAGCCGTGCACATCAATTTCTAGTGTATATGCAGTTATTACTTACTGTAATAATGTAATCGGTCCGCTCATTATTATCACCTCATACTGTACAAGCAACATCAAACAACGACACAAATCAAATACGCTACGGAGCCGCTTGAGAAATCATTCACGCGGGACACATCTCTTCATTACTATGATGTTTTATTTTTTTTATGATTTTGATTCTATAAAAACAATAGTGATAATTCCCTGAGCAGGAAGCGTATAGAAAAGTCTAAAAGTGTCATTAGCAGCCATCTGTTCTGGTCTCTCCAGCTATCCAGCTCTCCTGAACTGTACTCCGTACTGTCTGCGTGCGCTCTCGCTTGTGTCCTTGTCTCATCTGTTACTCAGGTTTAACTTCCTGTCCATATGGTGACTTCCTCTCGCCTCATTTCCCTACAGTCAGTTGACGTTAACTGATGACCGTGGCGCCATGACCGCCCAATAGTTTTGCTTCCTGTTACGAGGACAGTGAGGTGACAGCTCAATGTCCTCTCCTCATACCGTCACTGGACACACCTGGAGCAGGATGGAACCGATAGGAGTGGAGAGACCCTCTTCTTCTCTCTCTCTCTCTCTCTCTCTCTCTCTCTCTCTCTCTCTCTCTCTCTCTCTCTCTCTCTCTCTCTCTCTCTCTCTCTCTCTCTCTCTCTCTCTCTCTCTCTCTCTCTCTCCTGACACTGTGTGGCTGAGTGGACAGACTGGCAATACGGAGGCCTGTCATAGGACACTGAGGAGAAAGAGAGAGAGGGGGTGGAGTGTGAAAGGGAGAGAGAGAGAGAGAGAGAGAGGTGTTGTGTGTGTGTGTGTGTGTGTGTGTGTGTGTACAGTATGTGTGTGGACCTACTGCTAAACGGTGAAGGGATGAAACCAGGAAGAGGATCTCATTAGTATTAAATGGGTAATCGGTTAAGTTGGTCATGGTTCATGTGTCTGCGTGTGTTCATTACATTTTGATGGTGAATGTCCATAGTACACAGTCTGTAGTACACAGCGTGTCAACGCAGACAGCTTCAGAAAGGATAAGAAAAATTATAATCCTCCCCTAAGGACCTGAATAACAGGAACAATAAGGGAAGGAATCTATCGATCAGTCTATCAACAGCTCACAACTATCCCAAGGGGATAGTTCAGACCAACAACAACAACAACAACAACAGGTCAATGTTTTTGAGTTTGCAGTCCCTATACAGCTAAAGAGATTCGTTTATCTGGTATCACAGCGGCTAAAAAGCTGATAGCATCACGATGGTTTCAACCGGAAAAAATGTGCCGGAAGGTTTGGATTCTTACATATCTCGATGTGATTTATCTAGAAATATCTACAGCAAGAATTTTGGGTGTCAGTGAATCCAAAATTGCAATGTGGTTAGAAGTGGTGGAGAGAATAAAAGCTAGCATATGAATTGTAGTGCCTGGTTAGGAGCGAATGATAATGGATGGATTATCCAAGTGGGGGTCCGGGAGGGGGGAGCGAGCGAGAGCATATGTGTGTAGGGTATTAGATAGCAAGTATTAGGTGTATATCTCGTATAATACATTTATTTAAATGGTGATTTCATTGGATGTGTACTGTTAATTAATGCTTGTATATCTAATTTTATGTTGTTATGTTTATGTGTATGTTTAAAAAAAAATATATATATATATATATATATATATATATATATATATATATATATATATATATATAAAAAAAAAACAGGTCAATCCAACCGTGTTAGTACCGTCTAACACCCCACAATGCAATACTACCTTACAAAGGAAAAGTGTTCAACATGGGGAGTTCATTTGATTTGATTTGATGTTAAAATATGGCCTCAAAGAAATGCCAAGAAGAAATTTTTCGTCAAAACATCCCAGTTACCGCCTTTTC
>NC_140168.1:44619800-44634713 GCF_963971535.1 Notolepis coatsorum | reverse complement strand
ACAAACTCCTTCAGCCAATCAGCGTCATCAAACCTCTAGTCTGAAGACCAGCGAAAGCGCATTTTCGCAGAGAAGGTCCATTCAGATTCAGATTCAGATTCAGATTCAGATTCCTTTATTAAGCCATTTGTGTAAAAACACTGGTAATTGTTGCAGCAATACAGTGTATGCATTTTTTTCCTTTCTTTTTTCACAGTAAACGACAAACACCAACACAGACACAGGACAAAAAACAGTGCAGTGGAGGATTAATCAATTAAATACATATATATATATATATATAAAGTGAAGAGTGCAGAGTTCCAGTAAGGACTAGTGCTCAGTGTCATTGTGCCAGTGTCACTTGGGGGTTGTCCAATTGTCCATACTCTCGTTTAATTGTTGTTATTGAGAGTATTTCTGCTATAACTGCACATATGGCTGTGTTGTGTTCATTCTACTAACGTTAATGTCTGTTGATTCAGGAGACGCCATTACACGTCATCAACTACGGGAACCATCAGGGGCTGCGTTCCACTGGGGGACAGAACAGCAGTTGGAGGGACGCCCAAGTGGCGAACCATGTAACACCCGGTTCGATTCCCGGACCCGGCGTCCTTTGCCGAATGTCTTCTCCCCGCTCTGTCTCCCGTTCTTCCTCTCTCTCTCTCTCTCTCTCTCTCTACCGGACTGTCCGGTAGTAAAAACAATAAAAATCTACCAAAAACTGAATAATTTTTTTTTTAAAAAGAACAGCAGTTAGAACACAGTTGGCTCTGATTGCATTGCAATGTCTTCTATTTCCAGTCTGTGTCGCAAAAGTAGAAACAACTATTTGCAAAAAAGAACTGGCTTCCAGCTACCTTTATTCAACCTCCCTGCTCAGCTTTTCCACTGGTAGGTTGGCTGCTGGAGAGCGAGAGAGGGGGGGGAGAGAGAGAGAGAGAGAGAGAGAGAGAGAGAGAGAGAGAAAGGGGAGAGAGAGAAAGAGAGAGAGAGAGAGAGAGAGAGAGAGAGAGAGAGAGAGAGAGAGAGAGAGAGAGAGGGGAGAGAGAGGGAGAGAGAGAGAAAGACGGGGAGAGAGATATATACAAAGAGAGAGAGGGATAGAGATAGAATGGAAGGGGGAAGAGAGACGGGTAGAGAGAGGGACAGAGAGAGAGATAAATAGAGAGAAAAGGGAGAGAGAGAGAGAAATAAAGAGAGAGAGAGAAAGGAGGGAGGAGCAGCTCTTAGGTAGATTGCAAAGAAAAGCACAAAGGCCTGTGTGTGAATATTAAGAAGGCTGTCTTCTGCCCTAAAACTTAAGATATATAGAGAGAGAGAGAGAGAGAGAGAGAGAGAGAGAGAGAGAGAGAGAGAGAGAGAGAGAGAGAGAGAGAGAGAGAGAGAGAGCAGAAAATACTATAGAAGGCATGCCAGCTATTCAGCGATAGCCACGTTAGCCGGCATCAGGTGTCAGACGGAAGGTTGTACGCAATCTATCACAGCGTCCCGGGGAACCTCAGACCAGCAATTAGCATAAACAAAAGCGAAAGGAGGTTTCTCCCTAGAAACAAAGTGATGATTTACCAAGAAAGAGAGAGAACGGAAGACAGAAAGAGAGTTGTGTGTGTGTGTGTGTTGTGTGTGTGTGTGTGTGTGTGTGTGTGTGTGTGTGTGTGTGTGTGTGTGTGTGTGTGTGTGTGTGTGTGTGTGTGTGTGAGAGGAATGCCTATAGCGCTCACCTGGAATGCCTGGCGGTGTCTTCAGGTACTTGCCATTGAAATGCTGGATCACTACCTCACACTTCTCAGTGGACTCCATCCTGCAGCAAGGAGATAGAGAGAGAGAGGCATACGTTTATCTTTTTGCACCATCTAAATATGGGATATATCTATGGTACTGTATATATTAGCCTCTCGCAGAGTTTCATAATATGTAGATGAGAAATGAACCCATCTTAGCCAGGTCTGTTTCGTGTTTCGTGTAAACAATGTGTAAACAGTTTCACTGCGCCCAAAAAAGCTCAGACAAAAACAGCAAAAATACCCTTCGAGTCTGTGAGCAGCAGGCGCCGTGAAATGACTCACAGATGACATGGTTACAGACCACAAAACGGACACGGGGCTACGAGTCGGACGAGCGCTTCGATGGAGGACAGTATCTGGGACCTGTCCTCCAGAACTAACTATAGAGAGACCAGCACTATGAGTGGGATGAATGCACCACTTAAGGAAGCAGGGGACAAAAGGCTACGGTGGATGAGAGCGAAGGAATTAGCGTCTTGCAGGAAGAGCTAAGAAGTAGGTTAGCGATACTCAGGAGGGCAGAACAACCGAGAGGGAGTGAGTCAGGGGGACAGCGCTTCATAGGGATCCATTCAAGTTTGTTAAAGGAATGTTCAGCCAAGGAGAGGGAGGGCAACTCAAAGCGTCAAAGCGAGAGGTAGAGGGATTATTCAAAATAGACTCACTCAGATACAGGAAGGAATAGAGAGACGGATATATACCACCGTTAGGAGCGATAGAGCATACGATGGATATTAGGCCACCAAGGTGGAAGGAAGTGGAAGCTGTACTAAGGCATGCAAAGATATTTAAATGTGGTATTTTTAGACTTGGCAAATGCATTTGGTTCAAGTGTTTTTTGATGTCTTTAGAGTGCCAGGGGTGATTATAAACTTGCATGCTTCCAATATGTTAACATGTCTTTTAGTACTATAGATTTTACAAGTGCATGGCAGAGACTACAGCATTATGGCAGGGTGTACAATTTGCCCATTAGCATTCACGATGGCGTTGGAAGTCATTATTAGAGCATCCAGGGCTGCGCCTCTCACCAATTAGGGCTTACATGGATGACATGACATCAGTGACCAGGACAGTGCCTTGTACAAAAAGGTTACCAGGGAAGTTAAATGACGATTAAGCCGAGAAGCATTTCATTGATCAGAGGGAAGAGAGAAACCTTTACGTAGATGAGGAGGAAATACCCTCTGTAATGGACGATCCAGTGAGAAGGTTGGGTTATAGGTGGTATCATAGGGAGTTGAGAACAGAGTTGTTGATATCAGGGAGCAAATTAAATATACATTAGGACAGATGTAGGTAAAGTGCAACAAGGGCAGGGGCGTAAAAAGTACCCAGAAATTATACTTACGTGAAAGTATGTGTACCGTCTCAAAATCTGACTCAAGTAAAAGTCAAAGTATCTGGCTAAAAACACACTTGAGTAAAAGTAAAAAAGTCCTACTTTTAAATGTACTTAAGTACTAAAAAGTAAAAGTAATTTTTTTTTTAAGGTAAACTAACATGGACAGCATTCACATCACAGCATGAATAATATCACAATATTAAAAACAGAATGGTGTATCCTGAATAATATCACAATATTAACCACAGCATACTGGATTATCCTGAATAATATCACAATATTAAAGACAGAATACTGGAGTACCTTGAATAATATCACAATATTAAAGACAGAATACTGGAGTACCCTGAATAATATCACAATATTAACCACAGCATAATGCGGATCTCACTGTCTATTCTTCTGATAGCAGGTGTTTAATCAAAGATCCCTGTTTTCTAGTGTTGCACAAGGACCAATCAGCATGGGTATGGGCGGGTTCATTTTCCATTGATGGGGATTTGATTGGCTGTTTACCTGCGGTTGCAGGATTAATAACGTTAGCGTTAGTTCGGCCAGATAAACAATTAAAATATACTAATTAAAATGGTTGGACCTGTGAGATTTGTACTTTGTACTTTGTAGGTCTGCATTTTAAATGTAAGGAGTAAAAAGTATGTTTTTTTTCTCTGAAATGTAATGGAGTAAAAGTACACAGTATACAAACCTAATAATACTCGAGTAAAGTACAAATCCCCCAAAACAGTACTTAAGTATTGTAACGAAGTACAATTACTCAAGTACTTTACACCCCTGAACAAGGCCGATGTACTGTACAATGTGCAGCAGAATGAATCTTGCCAAAAAATATATACAGGCAAATACTGTATATACAAGAGTGGATGGGCTGTCAAATATAATCATAGATGGGTTGCAGCCTACTGTGCGGTTGAGTTAGATGGAACCAGACAGGAGGTGCCAGAGATTGGATGTGTGTGTTCACATGTCTATTCACAGAGTATATTCACAGTATATGCAATTTTATAAATATAAGAATATGTTATGAGAGTAATATAGAATAATATAAAAATATAGGACACAGGAATATGGATATGTATATATTTGAGGCATATCATGTCAGAATACATGGCGACATAACCAGGTTTTGGAAGAGTACAGGTGAATTCAGAATGTAATCGGGTAGAGAGTGCCGCCATTACATTTGTCTGCGAGGGAGAGAAATGTAGAGGGGGTAGGTTTTGAGGCAGGCATGAGTCAGGCCAGCTAAAGGGAGCTACTGATTGAGAAGTGCAGGTAGACCTGGGAGGAAAACGTGTCGTTCCTCTAATAGAAATAGCACTAAGTTGAGGCCAGACCTAGTGATAAGCAGAGACTGAACAGCAAGGATGGAACGCTAGGGTACTGTATGTCCGCTAGTGCAGGGGTTCCCAAACTTTTCAGGCCGGGGCCCAGAAAATAAGGCGTCAGAGAGCCGCGGCCCAATGCACATCGTCTGGCTTTTTTTTTTTTTTTTTTGTCAGGCGACCGATTTTTTAAGCCAAATATCACTTCAATCCTATTAAGTTAGTTCAAGTTAGTTATTCATTTATATGTGCTATTTATGAGAGGGCTAACTTGTTGCAAAATAATAATGATAATAATAATAGCCTCATTAAAATACTATTGTTGCTTCGGTTGTTTTCAGCGTTTTATGTGCATAATCTGTTATTTAGTTTGAAATGTTCGTTGAAATAAGTAGATTTTTCGTTTTTGTTTATTTATTAAGTTAATATAAAACCATATAGTCACATTTTAGAATACAATAGAATATAATTTTAGAATACAACTAGAAACACTGTCCTGGCCTGCTTCTAAGTTCAGTGGCCTGACAAAAAAAAAAAAAAAAATTTTTTTTTTTTTTTTTTTTAATCATCTCGCGGCCCATCCGTGGCTGCTCGCGGCCCACCTTTGGGTCGCGACCCCGACTTTGGGAACCACTGCGCTAGTGGAACATAGAGGATTCATCGCACGGTTTACAATATATCACTATTGGGAGAGGTGGGGATTTGTGGGCAGAGTTTGTTGAAAGGCTTTAAAGGAAATGTCAAGAAGTGGCCTTGAGAGGAAGTCAGTGGATTTCATTGAGGGGAAATAATGTCAGCTGGGGGCCAGAGTGAACACGGTAGAGTATGAGTATGTCAGCTGGGGGCCAGAGTAAACACGGTAGAGTATGAGTATGTCAGCTGGGGGCCAGAGTAAACACGGTAGAGTATGAGTATGTCAGCTGGGGGCCAGAGTAAACACGGTAGAGTATGAGTATGTCAGCTGGGGGCCAGAGTAAACACGGTAGAGTATGTCAGCTGGGGGCCAGAGTAAACACGGTAGAGTATGTCAGCTGGGGGCCAGAGTAAACACGGTACAGTATGAGCTGGGGGCCAGAGTAAACACAGGAGAGTATGTCAGCTGGGGGCCAGAGTAAACACGGGAGAGTATGTCAGCTGGGGGCCAGAGTAAACACGGTAGAGTATGTCAGCTGGGGGCCAGAGTAAACACAGTGGAGTATGTCAGCTGGGGGCCAGAGTAAACACAGGAGAGTATGTCAGCTGGGGGCCAGAGTAAACACGGGAGAGTGTGTCAGCTGGGGGCCAGAGTAAACACGGGAGAGTGTGTCAGCTGGGGGCCAGAGTAAACACGGGAGAGTGTGTCATCTGGGGGCCAGAGTAAACACGGTACAGTATGAGCTGGGGGCCAGAGTAAACACGGTACAGTATGAGCTGGGGGCCAGAGTAAACACGGGAGAGTATGTCAGCTGGGGGCCAGAGTAAACACGGGAGAGTATGAGCTGGGGGCCAGAGTAAACACGGTAGAGTATGTCAGCTGGGGGCCAGAGTAAACACGGTAGAGTATGAGTATGTCAGCTGGGGGCCAGAGTAAACACGGTAGAGTATGTCAGCTGGGGGCCAGAGTAAACACGGGAGAGTATGTCAGCTGGGGGCCAGAGTAAACACGGTAGAGTATGTCAGCTGGGGGCCAGAGTAAACACAGTGGAGTATGTCAGCTGGGGGCCAGAGTAAACACAGGAGAGTATGTCAGCTGGGGGCCAGAGTAAACACGGGAGAGTGTGTCAGCTGGGGGCCAGAGTAAACACGGGAGAGTGTGTCAGCTGGGGGCCAGAGTAAACACGGGAGAGTGTGTCATCTGGGGGCCAGAGTAAACACGGTACAGTATGAGCTGGGGGCCAGAGTAAACACGGTACAGTATGAGCTGGGGGCCAGAGTAAACACGGGAGAGTATGTCAGCTGGGGGCCAGAGTAAACACGGGAGAGTATGAGCTGGGGGCCAGAGTAAACACGGTAGAGTATGTCAGCTGGGGGCCAGAGTAAACACGGTAGAGTATGTCAGCTGGGGGCCAGAGTAAACACGGTGGAGTATGTCAGCTGGGGGCCAGAGTAAACACGGGAGAGTATGTCAGCTGGGGGCCAGAGTAAACACGGTACAGTATGAGCTGGGGGCCAGAGTAAACACGGTACAGTATGAGCTGGGGGCCAGAGTAAACATGGGAGAGTGTGTCAGCTGGGGGCCAGAGTAAACACGGTACAGTATGTCAGCTGGGGGCCAGAGTAAACACGGTACAGTATGTCAGCTGGGGGCCAGAGTAAACACGGTACAGTATGAGCTGGGGGCCAGAGTAAACACGGGAGAGTATGTCAGCTGGGGGCCAGAGTAAACACGGTACAGTATGAGCTGGGGGCCAGAGTAAACACGGTACAGTATGAGCTGGGGGCCAGAGTAAACACGGTACAGTATGAGCTGGGGGCCAGAGTAAACACGGGAGAGTATGTCAGCTGGGGGCCAGAGTAAACACGGGAGAGTATGTCAGCTGGGGGCCAGAGTAAACACGGTACAGTATGAGCTGGGGGCCAGAGTAAACACGGAGAGTATGTCAGCTGGGGGCCAGAGTAAACACGGGAGAGTATGTCAGCTGGGGGCCAGAGTAAACACGGGAGAGTGTGTCAGCTGGGGGCCAGAGTAAACACAGTGGAGTATGTCAGCTGGGGGCCAGAGTAAACACAGTGGAGTATGTCAGCTGGGGGCCAGAGTAAACACAGTGGAGTGTGTCAGCTGGGGGCCAGAGTAAACACGGTGGAGTATGTCAGCTGGGGGCCAGAGTAAACACGGGAGAGTGTGTCAGCTGGGGGCCAGAGTAAACACGGGAGAGTGTGTCAGCTGGGGGCCAGAGTAAACACGGGAGAGTGTGTCAGCTGGGGGCCAGAGTAAACACGGGAGAGTATGTCAGCTGGGGGCCAGAGTAAACACGGTAGAGTATGTCAGCTGGGGGCCAGAGTAAACACGGGAGAGTATGTCAGCTGGGGGCCAGAGTAAACACGGGAGAGTATGTCAGCTGGGGGCCAGAGTAAACACGGTAGAGTATGTCAGCTGGGGGCCAGAGTAAACACAGTGGAGTATGTCAGCTGGGGGCCAGAGTAAACACAGTGGAGTATGTCAGCTGGGGGCCAGAGTAAACACAGGAGAGTATGTCAGCTGGGGGCCAGAGTAAACACGGGAGAGTGTGTCAGCTGGGGGCCAGAGTAAACACGGGAGAGTGTGTCAGCTGGGGGCCAGAGTAAACACGGGAGAGTGTGTCATCTGGGGGCCAGAGTAAACACGGTACAGTATGAGCTGGGGGCCAGAGTAAACACGGTACAGTATGAGCTGGGGGCCAGAGTAAACACGGGAGAGTATGTCAGCTGGGGGCCAGAGTAAACACGGGAGAGTATGAGCTGGGGGCCAGAGTAAACACGGTAGAGTATGTCAGCTGGGGGCCAGAGTAAACACAGTGGAGTATGTCAGCTGGGGGCCAGAGTAAACACGGGAGAGTATGTCAGCTGGGGGCCAGAGTAAACACGGTACAGTATGAGCTGGGGGCCAGAGTAAACACGGGAGAGTATGTCAGCTGGGGGCCAGAGTAAACACGGGAGAGTATGTCAGCTGGGGGCCAGAGTAAACACGGGAGAGTGTGTCAGCTGGGGGCCAGAGTAAACACAGTGGAGTATGTCAGCTGGGGGCCAGAGTAAACACAGTGGAGTATGTCAGCTGGGGGCCAGAGTAAACACGGGAGAGTGTGTCAGCTGGGGGCCAGAGTAAACACGGGAGAGTGTGTCAGCTGGGGGCCAGAGTAAACACGGGAGAGTGTGTCAGCTGGGGGCCAGAGTAAACACGGGAGAGTATGTCAGCTGGGGGCCAGAGTAAACACGGTAGAGTATGTCAGCTGGGGGCCAGAGTAAACACGGGAGAGTATGTCAGCTGGGGGCCAGAGTAAACACGGTAGAGTATGTCAGCTGGGGGCCAGAGTAAACACGGTGGAGTATGTCAGCTGGGAGCCAGAGTAAACACGGTAGAGTATGAGCTGGGGGCCAGAGTAAACACGGTAGAGTGTGTCAGCTGGGGGCCAGAGTAAACACGGTAGAGTATGAGCTGGGGGCCAGAGTAAACACGGTACAGTATGAGCTGGGGGCCAGAGTAAACACGGTGGAGTATGTCAGCTGGGGGCCAGAGTAAACACGGTAGAGTATGTCAGCTGGGGGCCAGAGTAAACACGGGAGAGTATGTCAGCTGGGGGCCAGAGTAAACACGGTAGAGTATGAGCTGGGGGCCAGAGTAAACACGTGAGAGTATGTCAGCTGGGGGCCAGAGTAAACACGGGAGAGTATGAGCTGGGGGCCAGAGTAAACACGGGAGAGTATGTCAGCTGGGGGCCAGAGTAAACACGGGAGAGTATGTCAGCTGGGGGCCAGAGTAAACACAGTGGAGTATGTCAGCTGGGGGCCAGAGTAAACACGGTGGAGTATGTCAGCTGGGGGCCAGAGTAAACACAGTGGAGTATGTCAGCTGGGGGCCAGAGTAAACACGGTAGAGTGTGTCAGCTGGGGGCCAGAGTAAACACGGTAGAGTATGTCAGCTGGGGGCCAGAGTAAACACAGGAGAGTATGTCAGCTGGGGGCCAGAGTAAACACAGGAGAGTATGTCAGCTGGGGGCCAGAGTAAACACGGTAGAGTGTGTCAGCTGGGGGCCAGAGTAAACACGGTAGAGTATGTCAGCTGGGGGCCAGAGTAAACACAGTGGAGTATGTCAGCTGGGGGCCAGAGTAAACACAGGAGAGTATGTCAGCTGGGGGCCAGAGTAAACACGGGAGAGTGTGTCAGCTGGGGGCCAGAGTAAACACGGGAGAGTGTGTCAGCTGGGGGCCAGAGTAAACACGGGAGAGTGTGTCAGCTGGGGGCCAGAGTAAACACGGGAGAGTGTGTCATCTGGGGGCCAGAGTAAACACGGTACAGTATGTCAGCTGGGGGCCAGAGTAAACACGGTGGAGTATGTCAGCTGGGGGCCAGAGTAAACACGGTGGAGTATGTCAGCTGGGGGCCAGAGTAAACACGGTACAGTATGAGCTGGGGGCCAGAGTAAACACGGGAGAGTATGTCAGCTGGGGGCCAGAGTAAACACGGTAGAGTATGAGCTGGGGGCCAGAGTAAACACGGTAGAGTATGTCAGCTGGGGGCCAGAGTAAACACGGTGGAGTATGTCAGCTGGGGGCCAGAGTAAACACGGTGGAGTATGTCAGCTGGGGGCCAGAGTAAACACGGTACAGTATGAGCTGGGGGCCAGAGTAAACACGGGAGAGTATGTCAGCTGGGGGCCAGAGTAAACACGGGAGAGTGTGTCAGCTGGGGGCCAGAGTAAACACGGGAGAGTGTGTCAGCTGGGGGCCAGAGTAAACACGGGAGAGTATGTCAGCTGGGGGCCAGAGTAAACACGGTACAGTATGAGCTGGGGGCCAGAGTAAACACGGTCGAGTATGAGCTGGGGGCCAGAGTAAACACGGGAGAGTGTGTCAGCTGGGGGCCAGAGTAAACACGGTACAGTATGTCAGCTGGGGGCCAGAGTAAACACGGTACAGTATGAGCTGGGGGCCAGAGTAAACACGGGAGAGTATGTCAGCTGGGGGCCAGAGTAAACACGGGAGAGTGTGTCAGCTGGGGGCCAGAGTAAACACGGGAGAGTGTGTCAGCTGGGGGCCAGAGTAAACACGGGAGAGTGTGTCAGCTGGGGGCCAGAGTAAACACGGGAGAGTATGTCAGCTGGGGGCCAGAGTAAACACAGTGGAGTATGTCAGCTGAGGGCCAGAGTAAACACGGGAGAGTGTGTCAGCTGGGGGCCAGAGTAAACACGGGAGAGTGTGTCAGCTGGGGGCCAGAGTAAACACGTGGAATATGTCAGCTGGGGGCCAGAGTAAACACGGTAGAGTATGTCAGCTGGGGGCCAGAGTAAACACTGTGGAGTATGTCAGCTGGGGGCCAGAGTAAACACGGTGGAGTATGAGCTGGGGGCCAGAGTAAACACGTGGAGTATGTCAGCTGGGGGCCAGAGTAAACACGGGAGAGTATGTCAGCTGGGGGCCAGAGTAAACACAGTGGAGTATGTCAGCTGGGGGCCAGAGTAAACACGGTGGAGTATGTCAGCTGGGGGCCAGAGTAAACACGGGAGAGTATGTCAGCTGGGGGCCAGAGTAAACACGGGAGAGTATGTCAGCTGGGGGCCAGAGTAAACACGGGAGAGTATGTCAGCTGGGGGCCAGAGTAAACACGGTAGAGTATGAGCTGGGGGCCAGAGTAAACACGTGAGAGTATGTCAGCTGGGGGCCAGAGTAAACACGGTGGAGTATGTCAGCTGGGGGCCAGAGTAAACACAGTGGAGTGTGTCAGCTGGGGGCCAGAGTAAACACAGGAGAGTATGAGCTGGGGGCCAGAGTAAACACGGGAGAGTATGTCAGCTGGGGGCCAGAGTAAACACGGGAGAGTATGTCAGCTGGGGGCCAGAGTAAACACAGTGGAGTATGTCAGCTGGGGGCCAGAGTAAACACGGTGGAGTATGTCAGCTGGGGGCCAGAGTAAACACGGTGGAGTATGTCAGCTGGGGGCCAGAGTAAACACGTGGAGTATGTCAGCTGGGGGCCAGAGTAAACACGGTGGAGTATGCCTTTTCCTTTCATGTGTGCCATTGTCATCAGGAATGGTACTGTTTTTGACACAAGGATAGGATGACACCAGGAAGTTCTGCATGTGGGTGTCATGGGAGAGCTAGTGTGGAGGGGGGGGGTTCTGGGACACTGGAGCTAACTGTTGAGCCTTCCAGAGGTGTTGTGGGCGTAACTCAACAAAACACCATTGAAGGGAGGTGCCCACGTGATAACCCTGATGATATAAATGGACTGCATTTATATAACAGCTTTTATCCAAAGAGCTTTACCACTTATGCCTCACATTCACCCGCACACAGCGGAAGCAACCATGCAAGGTACCATCTTGCTCATTGGGAGTAGTTAGGGGTTCAGTGACACTGCCGGGAGGAGCTGAAAAACAGGGAACCTTCCGATTGCCAGACGACCACTCTACCTCCTGAGCCTTTGTTGTCCCTGGTGATATTCTGGCTCTCACTGCCTATCTATCTACATGTTGGGTCGTGGTGGCCCTTAGGGGCCATGTGGTAGACTACTGTATGTAGCATCGTTATTGTCAATACCAAATACCATCAAAGTGGAATGGGTCTTCTGCAATTCTGTCAACGACAAGTATTTTATTTTAATAAATGTGCACCATTGTCCATTGAAAAACACATTTAGTATGAAGTTACTTTTTGAATGCAAGAGAGGCCAATATAATCACAGTTTCACTGCTCAGAGCCTCATGTAATCAGCTCTCTGGCCTCTCACACGGACATGCCATAGTGAACATATTGTCATTGATATACCTATTACCTAAGAGTGTGTAATA
Organism: Notolepis coatsorum; assembly: GCF_963971535.1. Taxonomy (NCBI): domain Eukaryota; kingdom Metazoa; phylum Chordata; class Actinopteri; order Aulopiformes; family Paralepididae; genus Notolepis; species Notolepis coatsorum. The sequence goes on along the minus strand of NC_140168.1, from coordinate 44,622,791 downwards.
GTGTGGAATAGTGGAATATTGTGTAATAGTGTGCTAGTGTATAATAGTGTAATATTGTATAGTAGTGTTTAATAGTGGAATATTGTGTAATAGTGTACTAGTGTAATAGTGCCATAGTGCTTAGTGTATTGATTGATTGAAAATTGTATTAAAAGATTGCAGAATGAGTACAATACAGTACGGCTCAATACACACAATTGTTAAGGGGATGCAGACCAGAGAAAGACTTTCGTCTTGTTTACATCAGGGTCCCCCATTTTCAATTCATCGTAACATTTATGACATACATGACATACAGACATACAGTACTGTTACATCCAGAAGTTTATGACATACAAGATATACAAATATACAGTACTGTTTAACACTTTCACTGCCCAAGCTTAATTCCTTTTTACCTCCTTGAATGCCCAGCACCACTTCAATGTTAACGTTAATATCGCCTAATCTATGTTTTAAATTATGGCTATGTGTCCAATCTGCCCGTCGCTTATCAAAGACTCATTTTCCAGTCAACATTGTCGTAGCAGATTGTTTTTTTATCGCTTCATTTCCGTTTTCTAGCATTTTGAAAAGCACTCGTTTTCATGGAAAAATTAAGACATTCCATGATAATCGCCCTTTACTGGAATATTCTAGAACGTTGTCATTTTTCTGCCTATTTATGAATCGCCCTCAAATAAACGCTAGATTATCGTTAGTACATGTGCACGCACGCACGCTCTGGCCGCGAGCTGAAAATCGATTCTCCTATTTCCTAACCGCTCGCACAGTGAATCAGCCATATCACATAATCACATAAAAGCTTATAACTCCGTGAAAACGAGTCTGATTATCCTAAGACTGGTAACATAGATTCCTTACCTGAGATCAGATGGTATCCAAATGGATTATTCCAATTCCTGATCGCCATTTGAAAAAATCAATCCTTTTATTGATTCACAGTGTATACTGTAAAAACACATAATCCCCGCTGCTCTGAGGCTCACTAGTGGAGCTGATCGACACCGGCTGCGTGAGTGAGAAGTAAAATGTGGAGTCAGGGATTTTTTTTTCTCATTCATTTTCATTGAGTTCAATCCAAAAGGGTGAATTACCATCTGGGAGAGTGGCTGGATTTCCAACGGTAGACTCGTTGATGAAATATGATTTCAGATCGCTAATAAAAAAATATACGAGAAAATACGAGAATTCTCGTGAGTGGGCATTCAACCCGCGGGGGGTAAACCCGAGAAAACTCGGGTTGGGCAATCAAAGTGTTAACCTCAAGCCCTATCCATATTTTCGCCTAAAATTACATACCCAAGTAAATGGAAGAGTGCTCCACTTCTACAAGGTCCATTTGCATGTTCTTGGTATCTAGGGATATCTATGGACCTCAGGAAATGGCCAAGTCATACATCTATGGATCGGGCCAAATTCTCTTTCCAATGGCTTAATTGAGTTACATTTGGATTTAGTACCACCAGGCACCCGTTAAAGGGCAGCAAAGACCGTAAATGAAATCTACTGTAAGTACAGTTACTTTTCTATAATGTCCATAGCTCCACCATTTTTCACCAGATTGAGACCCGTTTTCACAGAAAGGTAAAGAAACAATATATGTTGTATATTGGCAATAACATCCAGGTTTGTTCGACCTGTGAGATATAATCACGAAAATAACGTTAAAAAATGATCAGATAAGATGGCTCCAAGTTTGACAGGGGATGGTGTGAGCTGGGTAGTGTAGTTTTATGAAATTTCGATGTCGATCGAAAGCCCTGGGTCTCCTCTTTCTTTGGACTACAAAGATGAATGCGTCTATATCAATCCGGATCATTGGTAAACAAACGTAGTGCTGAAAATATACACTTTGACTGCTGTTTTGATAGGGTTAGGGTATTTACGCAACATTAATTAATACGGACTGTATTGATCTATTTATGGCGTGAAATGTATTTCGGCCCAGTACCGGGCCCGTCGTTAAGCCCAATCTCCTTTGGTTCATTACAATTTACTCAAGCATAGTAACAGACACAATCGTTCTGACAATACATTCCCTGAGATCCATAGATGTCCCTAGATACCAAGAACATGTAAACGGACCTTGTAGAAGTGGAGCACTCTTCCATTTACTTGGTATGTACTTTTAGGCAACTTCTCTGAAAATATGGCTAGGGCTTATGAGGACATCTTGCTGAGATGGGAGTTTCACAGTAACTGCCCTTAGTTTGTGACGGGAGAATTAATCTCCACAACAGGCACTTGAACTGTGAAATCTCCACCCCTTGGTTAATTGTCCTCATTTCATCTATTAAATGATTAGGTAAACAACAGCAATGTGGTGGGAAGGTGGTTTCAACAGAGGGCGCCACGCTACAATCACAGTGTGGGTCTTTATTGCATTGCCAACTAAAACAGTCCTCTCCTGATTAGTATGCAAATTGTCCGTTCAGTGAGGCAATCTGAAATGAATATCCACGGCCTCTCTGGTCTCTGGGAGAGCAAGTTAAGTGTGTGTGAGTCCGGGAGTCAGACGAGCCACGTTACGCAGTTCGAGAGATGACTCAACCCACTCTACGGGCTTATTACAAGTAAGTGTAAGATAAACTATAGGAGGGGAGGAGAGGAGGACATGTGAGAGAGAGCGAGAGAGAGAGAGAGAGAGAGAGAGAGAGAGAGAGAGAGAGAGAGAGAGAGAGAGCACTAGAGAGCAAGAGAGAGAGATAGAGCAATAGAGAGCAAGAGAGAGAGAGCAGGAGAGAGCAGGAGAGAGAGAGAGAGATAGAGAGCAAGAGAGAGAGCAGGAGAGAGAGAGAGAGAGATAGAGAGAGGAAAGACGACAGTGTCAAGACAGAGAGACAAGGATATAAGTGGTAGGAATGAAACGAAGACAGAAGATGAGGAACTACATAGCTGTACACTGACAATGTGAGAGCGAGAGAGAGATGGGGGGTAAAGAGGGAGATAGAGAGAGCAAGAGAGACAAAGAGATAGAGAAAGGGGGAG
>NC_140168.1:44599800-44614800 GCF_963971535.1 Notolepis coatsorum | reverse complement strand
AACTTTGCCTGTGGTTAACAAACAGTTGATATGATCTGATAGTATGTTTGACAAAAAGGTTGGCTTGCTTGCCAGACATCTCATTATCCCCAAAGCAAGTCTTTCCTCTAAGGTCTCTCTGTTCACACCCCCCCCCTCCTCCTCTATCCCTTCCTCTTCCATCACACCTTACCCGTTGTCTCACCTCACCTCTCGTCTTCCTTCTCGTGGCCAGAGAGACTTCCTTCCAGACTCCTGAACCTGAATTTGTATTTGACTATCAATGCTTTAACAATAAATGTGTATCAACCATGAAGATCTGACCATGTGCATAATTGACGTCTCAAGGAGGCTATATTCACTGTTGTGAGTTGAATTGCGAGGATGGGATGCATAGCGTTACTGACAGCCTCTGCAAAACAGCAAGGAGTATGAAACTTTTGTTGAAAATGACAATGAAAATGATTAATGAAAGTCCCTATTATTAGGCTATTCAAATATCGTCGTTCATAAAGAAAAACATTTATGTAATATGTTACGATGCTGAGTAATATAACCAACAGCAACAGGGGATGTTGCTCCGTATGTATGCTCTCTGTCATCTTTGAGATGGAGAGATCCGCAGTTAGCGCTGTGTGAGGTTGTGACATGTAGGAGGTAAACCCCATCCTACCTGGTGAGCAACATTGTTACAAACCTTGACCCAGAGACACCATACCAGAGGTAGTCTTATACTATTGTAGGGCTGTCCCCGACTAAAGATTTGGATAGTCGACTATGATAGGCCGAAATTTGAAAAAAGTATAATTAAATTTTTTTTATCATTCCATTTGGGCTGTGGGGGGGCTTAATGTCTGAAGGAGTCGATGGAAGGCTTCTTTTCCTCTGCAAAAGCATGCAATTGGTCCACTGATGGATACATCTTGATATTTGTCTAGTCTTGTGTGTTCATTAGATTGGTGAAATCCTCTTTCAGTGCCTCTGTGCCTGTTTTCTTAGGCAGTTAGCCTCTGGTATGTGTGCCATTAGCGTTAGCCATGCTTCTAGGCCTCTTTTCTTTTGGAAAGAATGATAAAAAAATTATAAAACATATTTTTTTATTATTCATTTTTTATTTATTTATTTATTTTTTCGTCTAAGAGGTTGGCAGTCGACTACGGCTCCTTTCGACCGATTAGTCGACTATTCGACTAATAGGGGTCAGCCCTATACTATTGTATACTAACACTATTTAGACAACCCCAGAGACATCATACAAGAGGTACCGGTAGTCTAATATACTATTGTATACTAACACTCTTTAACAGACTGATATAGACTAAGCTACTAGGTTTCATATATTTATACTTCCTGTCCTTGCATTTCAACTCACAACAATGAATGTACTTGAGGCTACGAGTCGACAGTGATAGAGCTACCGTGCATATTTGATGTGGAAGAAAGTTATTGATTTGGGGACAATGAAATGTCTGTTTAGCGAGCCAGCTCTGGGTTACTGGTTGGGTAGCGGATGAATTTAGAACGGTGATTAACACATTGGTTGCCAACAACGAGATTTCTCGTTATTTAATCGTTATTTCTTTTATTAGCGATATCCATTAATTTTTCATCCGTCCAGCCTGACGTTATCATTGGGAATGGCTCTGAGCTCGAAAAGGGCAAATACCGCCCCCTATCGTCTCCCGGATGGTAATGCACATCATTGGATTGGATTGAGTGAAAAAGTGCATCAGAGAAAAATTCCGGTCCAGGGTTTCCCCATCTCTGGCAAGCAGTGTCTGTTACCAAATTCACTGGCGAGGCTCGGAGCAGCTTTCGATTATGCGTTTCGGACTATAACGTTGGATCAATAAACGCAATCAATATTTGGAATGCCGATCAGGAATTGGATTCATCTTTTTGCAGAACATCTGATCTGAGGTAAGGAATCTATGTTACCAGTTTTGCGTTAATCAGAGTTGTTTTTCACAGCGTTCACAACGTGTGTGTGTGTGTGACGTTAGGCGCTGAGTGCGGCACGAATAAATGCTGCTTTTGTAACGTGCATAAGAACACAAATACTCTCGATAATCTAGCGTTTATTTGAAAACGATTCATAAATCAGCCGGAAAATGACAACGTGTTTTGTGTATTCCAGTAAATGGCTATTATCGCGGAATCTTTTTTTCTTTCTAGAAATCTCCAAAACTATACTCGTATTCAAAACGGTATAAAACGGAAATGTACTGATGAAAAAACAATCCGTTTCATACATGTTGACTGCAAGCAAGTCATTGATAAGCGACGGGTGTATTAGACTAGAGCCATATGAAATCCGTTTTATTATTTTCCAAATTCCATTTTATTTTTTCCCAAATTCCATTTTTTCCATTTTAATATTTCAGAATTCTGTATTTTGCCTTTTATGCTCATTTTACCATCAGAAATAGTGTCTAATAAGTGGGAATGAATAAATGTTCACAATTGAATAAGATATAACAGTCCATTTAATGTTTTTAAGTGCTGCAACTCAGAAATACAGTTCAATTTTACACAATATTTTTCAATTAATATTGTGACAAAATAAAAATACATATTTCAAGTGTAAACAATAGATACAGCTAGCTACTACTGACATTATCACAATGACAATGTCAGTAACCTAGCTATATCTATTATATTGTGATGAAATATAGTAATGCATAATTTAGGCACCTTTATTTCGTTTATAAAGGACAGTGTATAATGGCAATCGTTTGCATTAAACAAATGGATGGGTGCACTAGATTTAGCAAGAAGCTATCATTTCCATCTATAGTCCTATGTACTGTAACGTTTCATAGCTATTTAAGTTTATTTAGATTATAAAGGGCAGTGTATAATGACAATCGTTTGCATTAAACAAATGGATGGGTGCACCAGATTTAGCTAGAACTTCTAGAAGCTATCATTTCCATAGATAGTCCTATAACGTTACATAGCTATTTAAGTGTATTTAGTTTATAAAGGGCAGTGTATAATGACAATCGTTTGCATTAAACAAATGGATGGGTGCACTAGATTTAGCTAGAAGCTAAACGTCCTAACGTTATAGCTATTTAATCACAATAGTGTCGCAAGTGTTTTTGCGGGTCCAGTCCACGGAACGTTGACAGAATTAGCAAAACACCTTATCACCGGAGGCATAAAAGTCATTAGGATACTGTTCTGCTCTGAATTGAGGGCTTATTGTGGAATTGTTTAGCTTCTTGACGATGTTAACACTGAAGCAGCCAGACGCTTGAGCACCGCGGCTGTGTTGTGTGTAACACGCTGTAGAGTCCCCGCCTCCCCGGTCGCGTGTGCACCAAACGTTCCACCCAAAAACGAAATTTCAGTCCAGATTAGGCCAAATTCTGCAATATTCCACGTTTTGCAGTTGATTCCATTTTTATTGGTTAATTCCGCGATTCCGTCCGCGATTCCGTGAACGCGGATTTCATATGGCTCTATATTAGACACATAGCCATAATTTAAGATATAGTTTAATCGCTCGCAAATGTGCTCGTCCTCCCATTGATTAACGTGCTGGCATCCAAGCGATAAATCGTCATATCCGGCTAGCACACAATGTGTTAATCTTGGCCAAACTTCGTGTGCATTAAACAATAATACAAAGTAATAAAATACAAAGGAATTATATTTGAAATAATTATTTGGCAACTAGAGTCTTTTCTCGGGGCAACAGTGGCTCAAGGAGGTAACTTCGAGTGGTTGTCTGGTAGCCAGAAGGTTCCCGGTTGGATCCCAGCTCCTCCCAGCAGCATGTCGAGGTGTCCTCGAGCAAGACACACCTACTTACTGCTGTGAAGCACTTTGGGCTGCACTTCTTCTATTCTCATGGAGTGAGGAGAGGTGGCGACAGCGCTGTGATGGTCCTACTGAGGCCAGTCGTCTGTTCTGTTCCGCTTGTACATAAACAAGGTCTAGCTCAGGATGAACGAGGACTTGAATTACCCTCTACCATGCAACAATATACTGTTCTGAATGAATAAATATGAATACAACATTGTGATAAGGTGAGTGTGTGATAAGGGACTTTCGCCAAGGGTAGCCTAACAGCCCCCAGTTAGCTTGCCTTCATTAATACAAGGGTATCTCTCACTCACTGTGTGTGTGTGTGTGTGTGTGTGTGTGTGTGTGTGTGTGTGTGTGTGTGTGTGTGTGTGTGTGTGTGTGTGTGTGTGTGTGTGTGTGTGTGTGTGTGTGTGTGTGTGTGTGTGTGTGTGTCTCTCTGTGTGTCCTTAATAACCTCCATGATTAGTTATATCCTTGTTGTTGTTTCACCTTCTGTTCTGTCTATCCTACACTATATTTTCCTTATTTCCGCCCCTCTCCCTCTCCTCTTTCACTCTGCCTCTCTTTCCCTCCCTCCTCTCTCACTCTCTCCCTCTCACTCTCTCTTTCCCTCCCAGCTCTCTCCCTCTCCTCTCTCACTCTGCCTCTCTCTCTTCATCCCTCCTCTCTCACTCTCTCCCTCTCCTCTCTGATTCTGCCTCTCATTATCTCCCCCTCCTCTCTCTCTTCCTCCTCTTTCATCCCCCCTCTCTCATTCTCTTCCTCCCTCATTCTCTTCCTCTCTCATTCTCTTCCTCCCTCATTCTCATCCTCCCTCATTCTCTTCCTCTCTCATTCTCTTCCTCCCTCATTCTCTTCCTCTCTCATTCTCTTCCTCCCTCATTCTCTTCCTCTCTCATTCTCTTCCTCCCTCATTCTCATCCTCCCTCATTCTCTTCCTCTCTCATTCTCTTCCTCTCTCATTCTCTTCCTCCCTCATTCTCTTCCTCTCTCATTCTCGTCCTCCCTCATTCTCATCCTCCCTCATTCTCTTCCTCCCTCATTCTCTTCCTCTCTCATTCTCATCCTCCCTCATTCTCTTCCTCCCTCATTCTCTTCCTCTCTCATTCTCATCCTCCCTCATTCTCTTCCTCCCTCATTCTCTTCCTCTCTCATTCCCTTCCTCTCTCTTTATTCTATAATGTCTCCTCTCCTGCTGATGGCTGCATGAACAGGTGGCCTGTGGCAGGTTGTTGCTGGGCTCTTCTTGTTGGTCGGCAGGAAGCTGTGTGTGTGTGTGTGTGTGTGTGTGTGTGTGTGTGTGTGTGTGTGTGTGTGTGTGTGTGTGTGTGTGTGTGTGTGTGTGTGTGTGTGTGTGTGTGTGTGTGTGTGTGTGTGTGTGTGTGTGTGTGTGTGTGTGTGTGTGTGTGTGTGTGTGTGTGTGTGTGTGTGTGTGTGTGTGTGTGTCTGTGTCTGTGTATTTGTATGTATGTATGTGTGTGTGTGTGTGTGTGTGTGTGTGTGTGTGTGTGTGTGTGTGTGTGTGTGTGTGTGTGTGTGTGTGTGTGTGTGTGTGTGTGTGAGTGCATGTTTCTGTGTTTGTGTGTCCTGCTATCACCCCAGTAACAGAACTGTGTCAACTGGCGCATCCTATCAACTGAAGAGTGAGTAATATTGCATTATTGTTCTGTTTACAGTATACGCAGGTTGTGTGCTACATTGAGCACTATACTATACTATATACTATACAAGTATTTGATTGCACTCTTGATTGTGGTCTTTCAGCCCTCAACACTCCAGCAGCTAACCACAGGTGTCTGGACTAGGGATTCAAGTTGCTGCTGCTATAGCAGCTGTCAGTGTCTTCTCAGCCGCTGAACAAGACACAGGCGAACAAAGACGACAGAGTCTTCCTGCAGGAGTTCTCTGAGAAGGACGACCTGAGACCATCACCCTACAGACAACTAAGTGGATCTTTACTTACATCTTCTGAAAACAAGTGTTACTTGTTTAGTTCAGGAATAGGGGGAAGGTAATTATAATATTTATTCTTCTTCCTGCTCCTTTTGCCCATGGTAGAACTGTATTTATGTTTTTGTATGAAAACTGTATGATTTATATTACTTCCATGTGGCAAATAAAACTCTGAATCTGAATCTGAATCTGTACTACGTACATCTCCCCTTATTCCCCTCACCATGTGCGTTCTACCAATCCCTACTTTGATCTCCTCCTTTAGGCCATCTTCAGGCCGGCCAAACCGGATTGGAAGCGACCCGGCCAACCTCCTCTCCTCTACCCATGGCCACAAATATACCTCTCAACACATACAGGGGCTTATCCAACTGCCAATCAGCAGTCAAGAAGACAGACTTCATTACTGCCTACGCACACAGCAAATACCTCCAACTCTTGGCTATCACAGAAAACACAGAACTCCACAACACCTGCAGCCCTATCGACAGCATATAGCTTCTCTCACACACCCAGACCCTCCAGACTCTTCAGAGGCACTGGCCTTCTAACCTCTCCCTCCTGGACCACAAGTAGAATATCAATACCCGACCTCAACCCTCTCCTCCCTTGAATAGCATGTTGCATCTGTCTCTAGTCCATTCAATCTCACCATTGTTGTTCTCTATCACCCTCCAGGTCCCCTCGAACTCTTTCCGGAGAAACTGGACATGCTGTTAAGATGGGTGATTGATGGCTGCTAATGGGTGATTTCAACCTACCTGATCTGATCCTTGTACTGTACATGTCTGTCTGTGTTCCTCTTGTTATGTATGTTTACTGTGTTTTTTTGGAGCTCCTATTTATCTGCTGTAACATGAATTGCCCAGTTTGGGACATACTGTACTAATAAAATTGACCTTGACCTTCCCAGTCTGCCACAGTGGTCTCTCTCCCGCAGCTCTTCAACCTGACTCTCACTGGCATGCCTCCCACCCACAAGGCTGGCAGATCCTTTGACCTCATAATTCTCCCGTGACTCCAGCATAATTAACACCACAGTAACTCCCCTCCATGCATTAGATGACTTCTTTGTATCCTTTTCACTAACTCTTGTGCTAAAACCACAAACTGTCCAATTCACTTGTGTCTCATTTCGGATGCAATCTACGCTCCCTGTCCTTCTACACACCCTCTCCCCTCTGGCATCCTGTCCGCTCCACCCACGGGTGAGACTTTTTCTGCTCTCCCCTTTCAACCCTCTCCAACCTCCTTCAACAAGCTCTGTCCCCTTGCCAAGAGGCCTGCCAGCCGTCCCCCGCCCAGACCGTGGCTGACGGACGCGGTTAGAGAAGAAAGACGGAGCCTGAGAGCTGCAGAGAGGAAGTGCAAAAAGTCCCGCCTTCCTGGTGACATCACCACTTATCGTGACCTCTTGTCAGTATTCTCCAAAAACATTACCAGTGCCAAAGCCTCTTTCTTTCATCATACGATTGCGACGGATCCACCCCTTCCTGACAAAAGAAGCCACCCAACTCCTGCTGCAATCAACAGTCATGTCATGCCTCAACTATTGCAAGGCTCTGCTTCTGGTCTACCAGCTTGTGCCACCAAGGTGCTTGAACTCATACAGAACACAATGGCCCATCTGCTCTCCAATGTACCATACTCAGCACATGTTGCCCCACTTCTCCAAGAGCTGCACTGGCTTCCCATTGCTGAACAAATCCGTTGCAAGGTTCTTGACCTGGCATTCCGTGCAACAAAGGGAACGGCTCCCTCCTACCTCCAGCCAATGGTCTCTAACTACAGACCCTCAAGATCCCCACACTCTGCATCTTCCGGCCGCCTGGGACACACTCCTCTTCAGGATCCTGAGGGGTCATTGAAACAAAGCAGGCTATTCTCTGTCCTGGTCCCAAGGTGGTGGAATGGACTTCCCACCACAGTCTGGACCACTGAAACCAGCCGAACCTTCTGCCATCGACAAAAAACACCCCCTTTTAATCAATATCTGACTTTAAAAAAGTACTAACCTTCTTACTGTCTATACTACTATGTACTATGCTACCATGTCTATACTACTATCTACTATATTACCATGTCTATATGTACTATGCCTATACTACTATTTGCTACTAAGTCTATACTACTATCTACTATGTTACCATGTCTATACTGCTATGTACTATGCCTATACTACTATTTTCTACGGTGTCTATACTATTATCTACTATGTTACCATGTCTATACTTCTATCTACTATGTTACCATGTCTATCCTACTATCTACTATGTTACCATGTCTATACTACTATGTACTATGCCTATACTACTATTTTCTACAGTGTCTATACTACTATCTACTATGTTACCATGTCTATACTACTATGTACTATGCCTATACTACTATTTTCTACGGTGTCTATACTACTATGCCCTCAGAGTGAAGCACTCAAATTCGGCTAGATCAACAATACCGCTTTCCCTTAACCACCGCAGTCTTCCTGACTTGTTGCACACCATTCCTGAGTCACTTTGTATAAAAGCGTTAGCTAAATGACTAAATGTAAATGTGGAGCCTGGAATAGAGAGAGGAGCTCAGAGTGAAGCTGATTTGAAAAGAATCCCTGCAAATTGGTGATGGTGTGGCTGTCAGGAGCCTCCACAGGGTAAACAGTGTGTGTGTGTCTGTGTCTGTGTGTCTGTGTGAGTCTGTGTGTGTGTCTGTGTCTCTGTCTGTGTGAGAGGCTGGCTGGTGGAGACGACAAGGACACACAACTATGACATTGGAGGATTAACAGGCTGAGGTGTCAAGGTTTTACAAGTGGAAAATAAACAGTGAGGTGATGGTTTAGACACTATAGTATGTGGGCTTGCACTTAGCACACACACACACACACACACACACACACACACACACACACACACACACACACACACACACACACACACACACACACACACACACACACACACACACACACACACACACACACACACACACACACACACACACACACACACACACACACACACACACACACACACACACACACACACACACACACACACACTATAACACTGTCAAACAAGCTTGGCAAAGAAACAAATCACCATTAAAGTTTCCACTGCCTGGAGAGAGGACTCATCTGATCTCCCAAGTTTCTTAGAAGAGAATGTGTGTGTGTGTGTGTGTGTGCGTGTGTGCGTGTGTGTGTGTGTGTGTGCGTGTGTGTGTGTGTGTGTGTGCGTGTGTGTGCGTGTGTGTGTGTGTGCGTGTGTGTGTGTGTGTGTGTGTGTGTGTGTGTGTGTGTGTGTGTGTGTGTGTGTGTGTGTGTGTGTGTGTGTGTGTGTGTGTGTGTTGCAGAAGCATCTGTGCCACATCCATCAATGTAAGTGCTGATGTACCTGAAGCCGACCCCTATGATGGGGTTGTTGGCACCTCTCAATGTGTGTGTGTGTGGAGATGACGTGTGTGTGTGTGTGTCTGTTGCCTCGTTCATACTTGATGATTTTTAAAGGCACACTTCACAGACAAACAATGCTGATTTATTGAGCATTATAATCTCACACATATCCCTAAACCCAATAGTTTTGCAGACATTCATTTACAGTTTAACAGTTTATAGAGGATTTTCAAAATGTATCTTTTTATTCTAAATAACGGTCAAACTAAATCAATGTGTGCACAACGGTTTAGAGCTCTGGGATATGTGTGAGATTATTATTATTTCTTATTATGATTATTTTGTTTAGGAAGGGGATTCCTTTGGTGGCTTCTAAAACTTTAGGGTGACTGTGTACACATTCACAAGGTACGAATACCATGGATCGCTGATTATCAGAACGTTTATTCAATTGCCATTGAAAATGCAGCCATGGCAATGTTGTCAGCGACGCAGGCGTGAACTGAGAGCTGCTATTGAAATTAATGTTTTCCCCACTGCTTACTGGGTTGAAAACCTCACAAGCATCTCCTAAAATCAAGCGAAACTATTTGATCTCATAACCCAATGATCTAAAGCTGCCAGATGTCGTTCTCTCAGAGACACAGTGGGAATTGTTTTCCCGCAGTGAGCCAACGCGATGTGAAGGAGGGTATGACATCTTGACAGCCGTTCACCGTTCGCACCCTAAAAACCCTTCAATCATCACAAAAAGTTTCCAAGACCGGGGGTCCTAGGGGGGTTTAAAATCAAACTTTTTCGCAACCCCTGGACTGAAACAATACATCCCGCCAAACACACTTCAAAGCATGAGTGTGTATGAGGCGTACGTGTGTTCCTCTGTTTGTAGTCGTCTTTACACAGAGCACTTGAACCAGGGTGGTGCTGGTGCAGCTCTGAGATCTACCGTGAAGATGACACGCCGGCCAATGAGAGCTTTAAATTGTCCCTATCTTTCAACCTGGTAAACACGCCTCTCCAGACCGGCTCAATCTTCTGTGTGTAATGACAAGAAATGGCCAGTGGTAGTAATCAACTAGTGCAGTAAGTAATCGGCTAGTCATGTAAACATTCCAGCGTTTTGCAAACTAGCTAGAACATTTACATTTACAGATTGGTTACACTACACTAAGGTTAACCTTTCACTACCACACTACAGTGACTGGTCAGTGACAGTGACAGTCATCTGGTAATCTGAAGGTTCCCGGTTTCGATTCCAGCTCCTCCTGACAGCATGTCAAAGTGTCCTTGAGCAAGACACTTAACCTCCAGGTTGGCACCTTACACGGTCGCCTCGGCCGTTTGTGTGTGAATGTGTGGTATACGTTGTAAAGCTCCTTGGATAAAAACGCTATATAAATGCAGTTAATTTATTAAGGGATAGCTACTACATAAAATAATACAAGTGTAAATTGATAGAGCATTCTGTCCAGCCTCCCATATGATCAGCTGTGTGAAGAAGAAAGGGCCTCCATAGCGGCAGCTACCTGGCGAAGCCGACCCCTCTGCTGACCCCGTTGGCGTCTCTCAGTATCCGCGTGGAGATGACGTGGCCGAAGGGCTTCAGCATGTTCTCCAGCTCCTGCTCGTCCATCGACACTGGCAGGTTGGAGATGTACAGGTTGGTGGGGTCCTGCTCCTGTTGCTGCAGAGAGAGAGGGGGGAGGGATGGAGAGAGGGAGGGAGGGATGGAGGGAGAGAGGGAGAGGGAGAGATAGAGGGAGGGATGGAGGGAGAGAGAGGGGGGAGGGAGAAAGAGAGGGAGGGAGGGAGAAGAAGAATGAATTAATCATTAATTTACACATGGCAATAGAAATGCGTCTCTACTAGTTACACATACTGTACACACAGTCTCCCCCATGATATGTTTTTCTCCAGAGAGGTCAGAGGTCAGGGTGGCCTGCAGTACAACGGTGTAATTTTGGGGGTTCAGTGCCTTGCTCAAAGGTACTCAGGCAGAGATGGTGGTGGGCACCGCAGATGTAATACCAGCTGCCCTCCAGTCGCTAGCTCACGACTAAGGAGACCTCCTCCTGTCTGTACTGGGGATCGAACCGGCAACCTCTCGGTTTGAGTCAGAAGGAGGGAAAGAGTAGGAAGGAGAGCGAGGGGAAGCAATGCTAGAGCAGAGAAAGCATATAGGTCAGTGTGAGTAAGAGAGGGATACGTGTAGAGAGAAAAGAGAGAGAGAGAGAGAGAGAGAGAGAGAGTGGGAGGAGAGAACAAGATGAGTCTCTGCGTGAGAAATAATGGATCACCGTCATAATGGAGGAGTATTGAAATATGCATCAGGCCCCCGTTGTAAGCCATCACAGAACTAAGCTGTCAACAACATGGCCAACTCTGGCTGAACTCACATGACACTCCCATGCAATATGGATTGCGCCGAGAATTCTCCGTCCGCATGTGTGAGTGGGCCGCATTATGGATTTGCGTGAGTGGACTGTATTATCTTGTTTCACTTCCTGCCTGCTTGCTTGTGTAAGTGTACAGCTGTAATGCTTGCATGTACAGTGTGTATGTACCGTACAGCACTGTTCACGTGCTCGTGCCGTGACTGTGTAGTACTTGTACCCCAGAGGATGGTGTGAGCGCTCCAACATGCGCGATTGTGTATGCATGTGCACATGTGCATGCTGTTTTGTGAGTAAGTGTTTGTTGTTTGCTGTGTGTGAACGTGCTCATATGCAGTTGTGTGTTTGTGTGTGTGTGTCTCTAAGTGCTTGCTGTTTGGTGCCCAGGGGCTGTTGCTAGCTATAGCTGTAACAGCACAGCTGGTGGGGAGATGAGCCAGAGGGGGGCGAGGTGCCAGGTGAGCCCTACAGTACAACAGCCAGCCAGCCATCCATCCGTCCATCCATCCAGTCAGTCAGTCAGTCTATCAAACTGTAAACCAGCCTGACTGTAAATCAACCAGTCACCCAAGAAGAACCTATCCCTCCATCCATCCATGCAGTCAGAAAGTAAACTAGCGCGGGCGGCCAGCTCCCATCCGTCACGTCTCCTCTCAGCCTTCACGCAGCACCGCACCACCCAGACCACCCACCCACCCCGGAGAGAGACGCTGAACCCTGCCTGCACTGTAGCTGGCTGCTTGTGATGCCGTAGCTGACCTCACTCTGCAAGATAAAGATTTAGAACAAATTAAGTCAGACAGTGTGAAGAGAGAGTGTGGCGCGAGGAAGCGAGACGTCACTTTCCCAGGAGATGAGAGGCTACTCGTGGAACACGGATGAACTTCTCGTGTGATTAGAAAACCAGTGTTTTGTTTGTCACTGAACCAACCAAAAAAATAGGAAAAAATTACCCCAAACTTGATACCGGAGCGACTACCGCCGCGGTCACGCCGCCCCGGGAGATCCCAGACGGCGCTCGACCAGGCTGGAGACCTCGGAGCACATGCTGGTAAGTTCATCTACGGTCATTTCTCTGTTCATAGCCATATCACTGAAGAAGGACATTGTCCGAAACATGTCTGCTTTTTATTCAGGCTGCCATTAAAAAACATTGAACCTGTGAGTGCTGGTCCGGCTACCCTGCTTTTTGATATTCTGTTCATTGAAAACCAGCAGCTTTTGTTCTTGTTCCCTTGTCTTTTCTTCAGTAATGCCCTCCCTGTTAGGACTAGAGCTGGATGACTGATCTATCGTACCCCTGGATGCACTCACAGTGCATAAGACACACAACTCCGTATGTATGACTGCATTTCTATAGGGCTTTACTAGTACTTAGACACAAAGCGCTTCACTATGGGACGACTGACTGCGTACATTAGTCAATATGGGTGGCCCCAGTGGAGTCAACAGTGAGCTACACTGGACCACACAACGATGTTCAATGATGTAGAACTAACAAACCACTGACATCCAATCCAATGGGGTTTTATTTGCAGAGCTGATTTCATGCAACACAATGTGCTTTACAAACATCGGTCCTCATTCTCGAACGGAGAGTTTCGCTTGAAACAGCTCCCCCATCATCAGTTCTAACCTACACATTAAGCTCAGTCACAGAGATACTTCTTAGTCTAAATGGACTGCTGCTCACAGGAATCACCGTTTCCTCTTGTCTTGCTTTTGCTGCCAATGGGCAGGCAGAGGAAACAGAGGAGGCGGATGAGGAAGGGGAGGGGGAGGGGGATGGGGAGGGGGAGAGGAAGCGCCTCCACCAACGTCCTGCTCCGTCTCCTGTCTGTCTAGCTGTCTGAGGAGGAGACCGCTCCCTCCCCTGATTAATTAGCCATCTTATCTAACAGGACATGTTCGATCTGATTAAAGCCTACGGGAGAAAGCACCATGCCTTGAACGCCGAAACAGGAAAACACACCTCTCTCTCTCTCTCTCTCTCTCTCTCTCTCTCTCTCTCTCTCTCTCTCTCTCTCTCTCTCTCTCTCTCTCTCTCTCTCTCTCTCTCTCTCTCTCTCTCTCTCTCTCTCTCTCTCTCTCTCTCTCTCTCTCTCTCTCTCCCTCCCTCCCTCCCTCCCTCCCTCCCTGTTTCCCTTTCATTTTAACTAGGAACTCTCAGGCCTACATTCAGGGCAGCAAACAACTCCAAACAACTCAACAACAACTCCCTCTTCTTCTGGGGATTAGACACAATGGCGGGGCATTCACAAAGCTGCTGGTGACACCATGTAGGTTCCTCCGAGAGCCCACAATGCAACACACACAGACCGCGTTGCAGCCGGCTGTAATGTGTACGCCTTCTAACCATTACCATCCTAACCAAATAACTTTGGCGCAGCTTAGCTAGCCAGCTAGTCAGCCTCACCCCGGCGACGCGGCCGGTCCAGCGTCTTCTCTGTTGGTAGCTTTTAGCCACTCCATATGAGACTTGTACCCGCTTCCCTCGGGTCTTGCGCGAAGAGTGGTCAATGTTCAATGCAATGCGGTTGCGGCAGCGGCATAGTTTTGCTAAAGACAGGAGGGTAGCGGGTAGAAGGCTGCCTGTGAGGACAGACGAAAAACCTAAGATGACGTCTCGGCAGCTTCGGGAAACGCCTGCCATTACACACATTTGAAAGAGTAGGAATGACACACAGGATTTGCTGGTGGTGAATGAGGCTTATATGATTCAAGCCACAAAGTGCTGAGGTATGGAGGGGGTGGTGGGGGGTTTACCTCAGTTCATGAAAGCCTTTTCTTTTTCCTTCCTTAGGTTTCATCGCTTTCTTGAGGGGCCATTTTCCAGGATTATTTAATTTCTTCATATGCATAACATTGACGGATGGATGAGAGAGGTAACTGATTCACTCAGTGTCTAAGGCTAAGGTAAAGAGAGCGAGAGAGGAGTGACGAGTGAGCGATTTAGTGAGCGTGTGTGTGTATGTGTGCATGCATGTGTGAGTGCACATGTGTGTATGTATGAGTAAGATACAAGTACTGTACGTTCGTATGCTGTATGAGCCGTGTGTGTGTGTGTGTGTGTGTGTGTGTGTGTGTGTGTGTGTGTGCGTGTGTGTGTGTGTGTGTGTGTGTGTGTGTGTGTGTGTGTGTGTGTGTGTGTGTGTGTGTGTGTGTGTGTGTGTGTGTGAGAGAGACAATATACATGGTAATTATATGTGACAGTATGTTAAGTGAGTTTCACAACACAGGTGTGTGTGTGTGTGTGTGTGTGTGTGTGTGTGTGTGTGTGTGTGTGTGTGTGTGTGTGTGTGTGTGTGTGTGTGTGTGTGTGTGTGTGTGTGTGTGTGTGTGTGTGTGTGTGTGTGTGCGTGCGTGCGTGCGTGCGTGTGTGTGTGGCTCTGTACACGGGGTGGATTAGCATGGGGGGCCTTCTCTGCGCACGGCCGCCTCACTAAGTTCCCTCTTTGATGACGTTCCGCT
>NC_140168.1:44592300-44597300 GCF_963971535.1 Notolepis coatsorum | reverse complement strand
GTTATTCTATTAGAGCCCCCGCCCCCACATTGAGGCTGTCACATGATATATACAGTTGTAGCCTTAGGACTCTGTCCACTGAGGCGTGAGCGCCGCGTGTGCTTCAACCAGTAGGGGCGCTCGAGTTACACTGGTGATTATAACAGGCGGCTAATGTCGGGCCTAATGACCTTAATTTATACCTAAAGCACTTACAGGGGGGGGGGGGGGGGGGACTTTCCAGGCCAAGCATATAAAGCTGATTTGATTTATTTAGGACAGGTATTGTAACCTGGACACTCGCAATGGATATGTTTGTGGACCGCAAATGACATCACGCCATAAATCCATCTCTACAGACTGTATGAATTAATGTTGCATTTTTATTTATTTTTTATGTAGCCAAGAGTAAAGACCCTAACCCTGTCAAAACAGCAGTCAAAGTGTATATGTTCAGCATTTCGTTTGTTTACCAACAATTTTTTTAACTGTTATTAGTTAAATATAAGATTATAGAAATCTCAGGGCATTGAGTCGGAAACCGGCGCATATTGATGAGGGGAGTGGCGCAGCCAAAGGTGAGTGTAGTCTTTTGAAGGAAGAGACCCAGGGCTTTCGATGGACTTTTCGAATTTCGAAAAACTACGCTACCCAGCTCATGCCAGCCCCTGTCAAACGTTGAGCCGTCTGACGTGAAATAATCTTTCTGCTGCATCTGTATATATATAAAAGTACTGTTCGAAGAATCGAAACAACACCCCTTTAAACATTTATGCGCCCATGCCACCTTATGTACAAGCACTAGATCGGTCTGGTGAATTTCCAAACTCACCGCTTGACTTAACTTAAAGCTTAAGGTCGGGAATTCAATTCGGTGCTCAGTATTTTCAACTTCCACTCAGAGTTGTTTACCCCTGTGTTCTCCAGCTCTGTCTTTTCCACCCTCCGTCTATCTCCTATATTTCTCTACCCACTTCTCCCTCCCTCGCCCCCTCTCTCCTTCCCTCGCCCCCACTTCTCCCTCCCTCGCGCCCTCTCTCCCTCCCGCGCCCCCCTCTCTCCCATCTCTCCCTCCAGGCTGTTCATGAGATTAGGGCAGTGTGTGTAATTGGCTCTAGCGGGCCCCTCGGGGCGGCTCCTCCGTGTTGGTCCTGGCTCTCCAGGGGAGGTGCCCGCTCCTTCCCCCCGCCACGCCGCTGCCTCCCCTCTCAGGTGTGCAGCAGCAGCAGCACCAGCGGACCGCTGGACGAGGAGGACTCTGCAGCCTGGAGGGGTGCAATTAAAACCCAAAGACAATCGAGTATCAGGCAGCACCGGCTTCGGGTTGTCTGGTGGGAGAGAGGGCCCGCGGGGGGGGGGGGGGGGGGGGAGAAGTTGTTGTGTGTGGATGTGTTAAGTCGAGTTCTCGGTCGCCGGGGGAGGGGGAAGTGTTCTTTGTGTACACACTACGCCTTACGGGGAGGGAGGCCTGGAGTCTGTGGGAGCTGTTCAAAGAACAAGTGGGCGAAGTGAAAGAGGAGGAGAGATGAGCGAGCAAGCAAACGAGTGAGAGTGAGAGAGAGAAAGTGAGAGAGAGAGAGAGAGAAGAGAGAGAGAGAGAGAGAGAGGAGAGAGAGAGAGAGAGAGAGAGAGAGAGAGAGAGAGAGAGAGAGAGAGAGAGAGAGAGATGGAGAAGCATCCACTCACTTCAAAACCGTCCCTGGGTTTAATTTGTAATTTGAGAAGCCAGAGACAAAAAAAGCAGCACTACAAAGACGCATCATTCTGTCGATCAGCCGGAACAGACAGACAGACAGACAGACGGTAAATCAGCCATCCACCAGGCCAGCCTGCCTGCTGGCCCTTTGATGAGGGAGTTTGCAGCCAGTCACAAGCTTCTGCTATAATAGGATCCCGTCTCCATTGGTTCAGAGGAGACTGGTGTCACCTGCTTCCTCACTGCTTCATCCTCTCTGGTGTCACCTGCTTCCTCACTGCTTCATCCTCTCTGGTGTCACCTGCTTCCTCACTGCTTCATCCTCTCTGGTGTCACCTGCTTCCTCACTGCTTCATCCTCTCTGGTGTCACCTGCTTTCCTCACTGCTTCATCCTCTCTGGTGTCACCTGCTTCCTCACTGCTTCATCCTCTCTGGTGTCACCTGCTTCCTCACTGCTTCATCCTCTCTGGTGTCACCTGCTTCCTCACTGCTTCATCCTCTCTGGTGTCACATGCTTCCTCAGTGCTTCATCCTCTCTGGTGCCACCTGCTTCATCCTCTCTGGTGTCACCTGCTTCATCCTCTCTGGTGTCACCTGCTTCATCCTCTCTGGTGTCACCTGCTTCATCCTCTCTGGTGTCACCTGCTTCATCCTCTCTGGTGTCACCTGCTTCATCCTCTCTGGTGCCACCTGCTTCATCCTCTCTGGTGCCACCTGCTTCATCCTCTCTGGTGTCACCTGCTTCATCCTCTCTGGTGTCACCTGCTTCATCCTCTCTGGTGTCACCTGCCTTCAATCCTCTCTGGTGTCACCTGCTTCATCCTCTCTGGTGTCACCTGCTTCATCCTCTCTGGTGCCACTGCTTCCTCCTCTCTGGTGTCACCTGCTTCATCCTCTCTGGTGTCACCTGCTTCCTCACTGCTTCATCCTCTCTGTGTCCACCTGCTTCCTCACTGCTTCATCCTCTCTGGTGTCACCTGCTTCCTCACTGCTTCATCCTCTCTGGTGTCACCTGCTTCCTCACTGCTTCATCCTCTCTGGTGTCACCTGCTTCATCCTCTCTGGTGTCACCTGCTTCCTCACTGCTTCATCCTCTCTGGTGTCACCTGCTTCCTCACTGCTTCATCCTCTCTGGTGTCACCTGCTTCATCCTCTCTGGTGTCACCTGCTTCATCCTCTCTGGTGCCACCTGCTTCCTCCTCTCTGGTGTCACCTGCTTCATCCTCTCTGGTGTCACTGCTTCACTCACTGCTTCATCCTCTCTGGTGTCACCTGCTTCCTCACTGCTTCATCCTCTCTGGTGTCACCTGCTTCCTCACTGCTTCATCCTCTCTGGTGTCACCTGCTTCATCCTCTCTGGTGTCACCTGCTTCCTCACTGCTTCATCCTCTCTGGTGTCACCTGCTTCATCCTCTCTGGTGTCACCTGCTTCATCCTCTCTGGTGCCACCTGCTTCCTCCTCTCTGGTGTCACCTGCTTCATCCTCTCTGGTGTCACCTGCTTCCTCACTGCTTCATCCTCTCTGGTGTCACCTGCTTCCTCACTGCTTCATCCTCTCTGGTGTCACCTGCTTCCTCACTGCTTCATCCTCTCTGGTGTCACCTGCTTCATCCTCTCTGGTGTCACCTGCTTCCTCACTGCTTCATCCTCTCTGGTGTCACCTGCTTCATCTCTCTGGTGTCACCTGCTTCCTCACTGCTTCATCCTCTCTGGTGTCACCTGCTTCCTCACTGCTTCATCCTCTCTGGTGTCACCTGCTTCATCCTCTCTGGTGTCACCTGCTTCCCTCACTGCTTCATCCTCTCTGTGTCACCTGCTTCCTCACTGCTTCATCCTCTCTGGTGTCACCTGCTTCCTCCTCTCTGGTGTCACCTGCTTCCTCCTCTCTGGTGTCACCTGCTTCATCCTCTCTGGTGTCACCTGCTTCCTCCTCTCTGGTGTCACCTGCTTCCTCCTCTCTGGTGTCACCTGCTTCCTCACTGCTTCATCCTCTCTGGTGTCACCTGCTTCCTCACTGCTTCATCCTCTCTGGTGTCACCTGCTTCCTCACTGCTTCATCCTCTCTGGTGTCACTGCTTCATCCTCTCTGGTGTCACCTGCTTCCTCCTCTCTGGTGTCACCTGCTTCCTCCTCTCTGGTGTCACCTGCTTCATCCTCTCTGGTGTCACCTGCTTCCTCCTCTCTGGTGTCACCTGCTTCATCCTCTCTGGTGTCACCTGCTTCATCCTCTCTGGTGTCACCTGCTTCATCCCTCTCTGGTGTCACCTGCTTCATCCTCTCTGGTGTCACCTGCTTCATCCTCTCTGGTGTCACCTGCTTCATCCTCTCTGGTGCCACCTGCTTCCTCACTGCTTCATCCTCTCTGTCTGCCCGTTAGATCCCATGGCTACATACGTATCTGTGGCCCATCGCTCTCTGTCCTGACTCTCACACTCTCTCCCACAGCTATTATACTGTATAGCAGACAGCACTGAGAGGAGTGAGAATAAGGAGTATACGAGAGTCGGTGCACTTTTATGAGAACGCTCCCTGTCACCTTGATTAACGTTACTGTTTCTGTGTTTCTTCATTGATGTTATTTTTATCGTTGTATCCTTTCACTGTTTTATCTTTGCTCTTTAATACCTGTGAAGCACTTGTCACTTTATTATTGAAATTACTTTCTTTCTTTTTAGAAAGCTGCCATACGAATAAACACGTAGACACTCAAACACACCAGTGTAGATTAGTCTACACAACACACACACACACACACACACACACACACACACACACACACACACACACACACACACACACACACACACACACACACACACACACACAACACACACACACACACCACACACACCACACACGCACACACACGACGCACACACACACACACACACACACACACACCTGGCATCTATCCTGCATTAGTACTGCAGCATTTTCCAAACAATATCTCTTGGGATCACTACTGTAGCTATAGGACAAGTACACCAGTACGTGCACTAAGCTAACACGCACACACACACATGCACACACATGCACACACGCACGTACGCACGCACACACACACACACACACACACACAAGGGTGTGTGATAAGGGTGATGCAAGGCATCTCCCACCTTCTCTTGACCTCTCTCTTCTATTGTGACACACGAACAAAAGCGTATGCAATATGACACCGTTTGCACAAACATTGCTCATAGGCAAACTCGGCATGTGACCGAGCGAGCGCGTCGGAGCGCTATAGCAGGCGGTGTGTGAGGTCCTCATGCTGCTCACTAGGGGGTTGACTAAATCCACGTTCCTAATTCATGCCTCTCAGTGGAG
>NC_140168.1:44584783-44592100 GCF_963971535.1 Notolepis coatsorum | reverse complement strand
TAAAGAGAGGTAGAGGTAGAATGAGAGATGGAGAGGTAGAGGTAGAGGTAGAGAGATATATATATAGAGAGAGAGGAGAAGTAGATGTAGAGGTAGAGAGGAGAGAGGAGAGAGAGAGAGAGAGAGAGAGAGAGAGAGAGAGAGAGAGAGAGAGAAAGATAGAGAGGTTAGAGAGAGGTAGAGAGATAGATAGAGAGGTAGAGAGATAGATATAGATAGGTATAGGTAAAGAGAGAGTAGAAGTAGAGAGAGATAGAGATAGTGAGAGATATATATAGAGAGAGAGAGATAGAGAGAGAGAGAGAGAGAGAGAGGTATAACAAGAGGTAGAGGTAGAAGGAGAGGATAGAGAGGTAGAGTAGAGAGATAGAAGAGAGAGAGAGAGAGAGAGGTAGAGGTAGAGAGAGAGGTAGAGAGGGGTAGAGGTAGGAGAGGTAGAGAGAGATAGATAGGTAGGTAAAGAGAGAGATGTAGAAGTAGAGAGAGAGAGAGGGGAGATATAGATGTACTGTATAGGTAGAGAGCGATATATAGAGGTAGAGGTAGAGAGAGAGAGAGAGAGAGAGAGAGAGAGAGAGAGAGAGAGAGAGAGAGAGAGAGAGAGAGAGAGAGAGAGAGGGAGAGAGAGAGAGAGAGAGGTAGAGGTAGAGAGAGGTAGATAGAGAGAGGATTACTACATGTCACTACAGAAAGTGTCGTGCAGAGGAAAGGCCAACATGCTTCACAGCCAGCTGTGTAATTACTGCAGCTTGATAGTTTAGAACAGTCTCACGGCGCTTGAGGTTTGATTTGTAGTCGCATGGTGTTAAGGTTGAGTGGTCTTTCTTAATGTGACAAAAATGGAACGCAGAAAAACAATGGGACTCATTGGGGCATGTCAAGGTTTTATTTGATTATTTATATCATTATTTATATATTTAAGCATTTTCTTTTAAGCTGTTTTCAGGCAGCTCTGAAGGCAGCTGTAAAGTGAGAATCTGAGTGTAGCGTAAGTGTCTGTGTGTGTGTGTGTACCTGCGTCCACGCTTGTTTGTGTGTGTGCGTGCATGTGTCATGTATGTGTCATGTATGTGTCTGGCCCAAACCATTTAAAATAAATGAATAATACAATTTATAATGTGGAGCATTGACCGTATTCACACAGCGGCCATTTTGCTCTTATGTCATGCTCAGCATGGGATTCCTTTCCACCCTGTTCCCTATTCTATAGTTGAAACGCATGTGCCATTAGGGTGACCAAATCTGTATGATCCAAATGCAGGACAGCATGTCGATTTTGCGGGACATTTGTTGAAATTGCGGGACAGTAATGAATACGTATGCAAGAATCATGTTTACATAATGTATTCATAATTTTGATACAAATATAAGCATTTAATGTATTAAAAACACAATATTAATTGCTTATTATACTCATAATTATATAGAAGACCATACCATGCAATCCAACATGCTGTTAAGAGGTTCCCGAGTCCTATGGCTATAGTTAAGATGTATACAACCTGTGATCTCTCTTGTAATGTGATACTGAAGTGCATACATTGTCTACACTGGCTTCCTTGATTCTAAACCTGTCCAGAACATGCTACACAGTTTAAATGTTTCTTTCAATGATAATCTGACAAATATTTGTTTTTATTATTAACATGTTAAATGTAAATATATCACAGGTATATATACAGGATGAATATAATAACATGACTCATGAGTATAGCATGAGTAGGCCTACAAAGAGTGTTATCCTGCATAAGTGAAATACATACATAAACAAATTAAAACAGCAGTGAACAATAGGAAACAACTATTTAAAATATTGCCTGCGCTTCGCATTGTGCCTCCAAAGGTTTCAGCACCTTGGAGAGCACCATAGTGCATGTATACAGGTGGTTAGTGCCTGGGAATCTATATTATTACTGGACCGTGCAGCTTTAATTAGAGCCTTCTGACCAAGAGAATATTATAAAAATATTGACATGTTAGAGATAAATTCGCTTTGACTTGTATTTCTCTCTTCACGAGCTCCACACTGCATCTATTTCTCTGGTCCGTCCACGCGCCGGTCATGAGGGAGAACAACCTCTCTACGAATGCATTCGTGACGTTTCTCTTTAGACACATGACAGAAAGAGCCTTCAGATAATTCTCATCTGAGAAATCGAACCACTTCTCGAGGTAGACGATGGCAGACCTGTAGAACGATGTGAAGTCTGCTCTTGTCTTTGTCGCTCTCGCATCTGGGAAGTGGCGGAGAAGGACGTGTCTAAGAAGGAATCCGTGAGCCTTTGCATGGAGTTTCCCACGCAGGGTAGAGAGGATGGGGTAGACCTCGCATACAGTCACATCATCCCCCAATAACCAATAACCAATAGCCAATAACAGCTTGCATATATAGTACCTGGCGCGAGCTGTTTATTGCAGCGCAACTTGAGTGACCGGAAATAAACAGCTTGCGCCAGGTATATATAATGCGCTTGTGCTGGTTAGACTATAGGCTATGTTACATAACGTTACATATGTAGTACTTGCGGTGCGTGCATTAGTGCATGTTTTGGGGATTAATGAGAGGAAAAAAACAATCATTATTAATAATAATAATAATAATAATAATAATAATAATAATAATAATAATAATAATAATAATAATAATAATAATAATAATAATAATAATAATAATAATAATAATAATAATAATAATAATAATAATAATAATAATAATAATAATAATAATTGTTTATTGAATTGCGGGACACTTATTGAAATGCGGGACAATGTTCTTCTCTTGCGGCATGCGGGACAGAAGGCTGAAATGCGGGACTGTCCCGCACAAATCGGGACGTTTGGCCACCCTATGTGCCATACAAAAGTAAAAGACCACGTCAACTCATCTAAATACACTAGTGTTTCATTTAGGGCTGTTAGTTTATCACGTTAATTAGATTAATTAATTACACAGCAAATTATCGCGTTATGAAAATGAACTCAAAATTAATTACAATTTTTTTTTTTTTTTATCTCATTCATTCCATAAGAACTTAGAATACATATTTACAGAGTTATTTTTTTATATGGTCCATTTGCATGTTCTTGGTATCTGATTCTAGGGACATCTATGGATTTCAGGGAATGTATTCCAAGTGTCAGAAATACTGTATCTGTTACTAGGCTTGAGTAAATTGTAATGAACCAAATGAGAATATCAATTACATTTGAAATCTTTGACTGTGAATAACACTATGCTCAAATTTACCAGACCTGAAAAATCTAAGCAAATTAATAGATGGAAGATGATTAAACAGAAGGTTTTGTAGATACAGTACTGAATTCTGCCATCCGGACACATGCAATTTGAAATATGATTATAGAATATAGAATATCAGGCATAAAATGGTTATGCGATTAAAATGCGATTAATTAGATTAATTAATTACAACTCCTGTAATTAATTAGATACATTTTTTAATCGCCTGACAGCACTAGTTTCATTAGATGAACCTTTCAATAATATGGTCTGAAGGTCGTAGACTAATAAGGGTTCCTTATTACTGTAGGTTTCATAGATGAGTCAGAAAGGTTTATTGATTCCACAAGTTGATTCGCCCCTTATCCTGTTGCAGCTCATTGTTCAAAAGAAGATTATGAGAAGCTTGTCTTGCTGCCTCATTCTCTAAAATGTAAGCAGGGTGCTGGGCGGCTTCACGCTACACTTGTGCTCTTTTGAAAGTCAGTCCATTTAATCAAACCATTCAGGACACAGCTGAACACATCAGGACAATGGTCACACACACACACACACACACACACACACACACACACACACACACACACACACACACACACACACACACACACACACACATGCACGCACGCACGCACACCGACAAACACACACTTCAAGTCTGTGAGAGGAAACATGAGCTGCCATATCATATTTCCTGCTCTGTCTCTAACAGGGGACATGTCCAGATAAAATGACTAGCTTGTCAGTTAGATTGCTGTCTGTGTGTGTGTGTGTTTACGTGCATGAGCCTCTGTTTGTGTGTGTTTTTGTGTGTGTTATCAGTGATGTAGGCCTACTATATTGAAGCCTGTGTGTGTATTATGTGTGTGTGTGTGTGTGTGTGTGTGTGTGTGTGTGCGTGTGTGTGTGTGTGTGTGTGTGTGTGTGTGTGTGTGTGTGTGTGTGTGTGTGTGTGTGTGTGTGTGTGCGCGTGCGTGCGTGTGTGTATGTGTGTTTGCATCACTCTTCCACAGCCCCCCCCCCCCCCCCCCCCCCCCCCTCCCCCAGAAGTCAATAGAACCAAACGCCCCCCCAGGCTAAGCTCCTCACAAAAGTCTTCAGAAGAGCAGATAAGGGACTCATTACACGGCATGTATCGACATATCAATCATCCATGCATCATTCATGCATTCACCCTCAAATTATGCTAATCCAAATAACGTCTGGGGAAATTACCATTCTTTATCTGCTAATAGACTGAATTGTTTGGGATTTCCTCTCCACTTTTCCCATATTTCCATTTTTCACTTTTTTTTTTTTTATATTATATTCGGCTTTAATGATCTCATTTTGCATCGCACACAATGGAATAATAATAGCGTAAGTATGAATAATGAATCAGCGACAAGTCACGGAGCCTTATAGCGGCGTACGTGTAAACAGGGTAATAGTTTACTTCCTCATATGAGTCATCAAGAGGGAGCTTTGGAGCCGTGGCCGCTGCCGCATACGGCTGATTAATCGCCATGGTTACACGTATGTTAATATTAGCGTATTTGCATGTATGAGCGGAATTACGCTTAATGGAGGAGGTAGAGTGGCCACTCCATACAAAAATATGCACAACAGTAATATGGTTTTTATGATTCATGGTGCAGTGGCCATCATGGCAGAAGTGCCCCTGGCCTTGCATCTGTCCTGCATTAGCACTGCACCGCACCATATTCTATTTCAAATGTAGTCAAATATAGAGTATTGTAACACTAAACCCTCATCGTTGCCATTGGATCTCTCTACTGGCCAGGAAAAACACAGTACAAATGTCTACAGAGTGTCGGCCGCAGGTATGATAATGAAACAACCTTTACATTACTTTAGCTCTGTGGTATATCATAAGAGAGGGAATCCATATGGTTCATTTACTAGTGGTATATCATAAGAGAGGGAATCCATATGGTTCATTTACTAGTGGTATATCATAAGAGAGGGAATCCATATGGTTAATTTACTAGTGGTATATCATAAGAGAGGGAATCCATATGGTTAATTTACTAGTGGTATATCATAAGAGAGGGAATCCATATGGTTAATTTACTAGTGGTATATCATAAGAGAGGGAATCCATATGGTTAATTTACTAGTGGTATATCATAAGAGAGGGAATCCATATGGTTAATTTACTAGTTGTATATCATAAGAGAGGGAATCCATATGGTTCATTTACTAGTGGTATAGTATAAGAGAGGGAATCCATATGGTTAATTTACTAGTGGTATATCATAAGAGAGGGAATCCATATGGTTAATTTACTAGTGGTATAGTATAAGAGAGGGAATCCATATGGTTAATTTACTAGTTGTATATCATAAGAGAGGGAATCCATATGGTTAATTTACTAGTTGTATATCATAAGAGAGGGAATCCATATGGTTAATTTACTAGTGGTATATCATAAGAGTGGGAATCCATATGGTTCATTTACTAGTTGTATATCATAAGAGAGGGAATCCATATGGTTAATTTACTAGTGGTATATCATAAGAGAGGGAATCCATATGGTTAATTTACTAGTTGTATATCATAAGAGAGGGAATCCATATGGTTAATTTACTAGTGGTATAGTATAAGAGAGGGAATCCATATGGTTAATTTACTAGTGGTATATCATAAGAGTGGGAATCCATATGGTTAATTTACTAGTGGTATAGTATAAGAGAGGGAATCCATATGGTTCATTTACTAGTGGTATATCATAAGAGAGGGAATCCATATGGTTCATTTACTAGTGGTATATCATAAGAGAGGGAATCCATATGGTTCATTTACTAGTGGTATATCATAAGAGAGGGAATCCATATGGTTCATTTACTAGTGGTATATCATAAGAGAGGGAATCCATATGGTTAATTTACTAGTTGTATATCATAAGAGAGGGAATCCATATGGTTAATTTACTAGTTGTATATCATAAGAGAGGGAATCCATATGGTTAATTTACTAGTGGTATATCATAAGAGAGGGAATCCATATGGTTAATTTACTAGTGGTATATCATAAGAGAGGGAATCCATATGGTTAATTTACTAGTGGTATATCATAAGAGAGGGAATCCATATGGTTAATTTACTAGTGGTATATCATAAGAGAGGGAATCCATATGGTTCATTTACTAGTGGTATATCATAAGAGAGGGAATCCATATGGTTCATTTACTAGTGGTATATCATAAGAGAGGGAATCCATATGGTTAATTTACTAGTGGTATATCATAAGAGAGGGAATCCATATGGTTCATTTACTAGTGGTATAGTATAAGAGAGGGAATCCATATGGTTAATTTACTAGTGGTATATCATAAGAGAGGGAATCCATATGGTTCATTTACTAGTGGTATATCATAAGAGAGGGAATCCATATGGTTCATTTACTAGTGGTATATCATAAGAGAGGGAATCCATATGGTTCATTTACTAGTGGTATATCATAAGAGAGGGAATCCATATGGTTCATTTACTAGTGGTATATCATAAGAGAGGGAATCCATATGGTTCATTTACTAGTGGTATATCATAAGAGAGGGAATCCATATGGTTCATTTACTAGTGGTATATCATAAGAGAGGGAATCCATATGGTTCATTTACTAGTGGTATATCATAAGAGAGGGAATCCATATGGTTCATTTACTAGTGGTATATCATAAGAGAGGGAATCCATATGGTTCATTTACTAGTGGTATATCATAAGAGAGGGAATCCATATGGTTCATTTACTAGTGGTATAGTATAAGAGTGGGAATCCATATGGTTCATTTACTAGTGGTATAGTATAAGAGAGGGAATCCATATGGTTCATTTACTAGTGGTATAGTATAAGAGTGGGAATCCATATGGTTCATTTACTAGTGGTATAGTATAAGAGTGGGAATCCATATGGTTCATTTACTAGTGGTATATCATAAGAGTGGGAATCCATATGGTTAATTTACTAGTGGTATAGTATAAGAGAGGGAATCCATATGGTTCATTTACTAGTGGTATAGTATAAGAGTGGGAATCCATATGGTTCATTTACAAGTGGTATATCATAAGAGTGGGAATC
>NC_140168.1:44567283-44579783 GCF_963971535.1 Notolepis coatsorum | reverse complement strand
GGTAGCTGCTCAGTGGCACTTACTGTACACAAGCACCAAATACACAACACAAAACTCAAGGTAGCTGCTCAGTGGCACTTACTGTACACAAGCACCAACTACACAACACAAAACTCAAGGTAGCTGCTCAGTGGCACTTACTGTACACAAGCACCAAATACACAACACAAAACTCAAGGTAGCTGCTCAGTGGCACTTACTGTACACAAGCACCAAATACACAACACAAAACTCAAGGTAGCTGCTCAGTGGTACTTACTGTACACAAGCACCAAATACACAACACAAAACACAAGGTAGCTGCTCAGTGGCACTTACTGTACACAAGCACTGTTGTGAAGGGCCAGATTAAACCGAATATATATATTTATTTGTATTTGTATATTCTCTAATATTCCCTGATATCCCTTGTATATTCCTTGTACAATATGCATTGAATATCCATTCTAGCCTACTGAACATCCCATAATAGTCTCCATTCTACTATTGGTCGAGACCTTGGTGCCAGGCTGCCATACCCCCCAGACCCAGTTCAAACGTACCGCTCAACATGTACGAACAAGTCCTAGTTCCGCGTAGGAATCTGGCTACCGCACCACTAATGGGACTATTTGTTCATAGTGCGTATATATACTGCGCTACTAAAGTAGGACTTCCTTTTCAGTCCAGTTTCTTACCCTCCAATAGAGTGACAGACGTAAAGCCTCCCCGCGACGCCACGTGTGGGAGTAAGGCCAAGTTCGGCCTACCATCGGTATTGAGACATCGTGTATATTAATATTTGAATAGTCATATTTGGCACTATATCGTCGAGTTGGACGTAGTCTATTAAGCTAATAATAGTCTGTTAATATATAGTGCTTCGTGCGGTGAGAATACTACCGTAGTCAGCACCCCATCGTTTCGGGCAGAACACTGGCTGCTTATCCAGGATGATCGACCCCATGTGAGATTGCACCCGAGGAGCCCCAGAACCGACGAGCGAGTGGACCTGTATACCGGATTATTCTACCGACGACAGCCCGCCTTCCCAGGCACGGATTATGCTTTGTATACGTTGATTATTCCATGGATAAAGACCCCCGACACTGCCGTGTGTTGGAACCCCCCCCCCTGGAGAGGACGCAAGGTGAGGAGACGCTCTGCAAGACGAGGTCGCTTCACGTCTCTCCTCCGTGGACCGGAGGACGCCGGCCCACAAAGAGTCCATCTGCTTTCATCTGCGGTCCAAGGATCGCCGGCGCATTGAACGGCACTACAGTGGGTTCACCTGGGATACCCTTGGCCGGATGAGGCAGCCGGACTCTACCCCCCCCCCCCCTTCCTACTCCTGTCGGCTTACAAGCGACCGGATTAACCCCCCCTAGTGTATCCAGTCTATAATCATTAAAGTATCATTGCTGTTATTCCTTAACTATTCCAGGTCGTATATGTACCACCTGCGCCTTCAGAGATTGGACATTCTCTATTGATATACCGACGAATACTCTTGCCATAAAAGTGCATACTAATTCCCATTCATAAATGTGATTGATTTGATTAAGTGCTTGCTCTACACACCATCGCTGTGTAGAAATAAAGACCTATTTCTAATTCGTACATTTGTGTTGGATCCGTTTCATCTACGTGACAGTGTTCATCATAATATATTTATGCCGAGTACTGGGTGGCCGAATATTAAGTACAAAGGTAGTGGTAGTAAGTATCATATCTAGTAATACAGTCAGGGAATTGTACCCCTCAGTTACAATTGGTCCTTCGAGCCGGATGGTAATTAGTGTAATATTAATATAGTGTTATTAATATTGAAATGGCCTATGATGAACACTCCACGAAACGATCCTCCTAACCAACGCCCGCAGCGCGAACGACGGCTCCCTCAGTACTTAGAGGCTTACGCTGTCAGTCAACAACCTAGTCTTCTACTAACAGTAAACGCGGTAAAACTAGAAAGTAAAAGTATGTCTAACCCCAACGCCCAGACTACCCCGACCATAGAGGCCCCTACGGGTTCTAATGTAACTGACCAAGTTCACGGTGGGGACCAGTGGGAACCAGACATGACTTCACACCCCGCCAGTACTGAAGAAGTAGTCCCCGATGAGTCCCGGGAGGAATACAGCGCTACCGAGAGAGAACTCGGCACGGAAGAAGACGGGGAGAGCACCGTGGAGATAGAGCTCCAAGGCTCCGCAAGGAGTACCCCGAGGGAAGGCTCCCCTATACAACCGCCTTCTCCCAGCGAGGCAGAGAGGACCCTACAGCAGGCCTTCCTCATCAGCCTGAACGCCGCTGCTGAACGCGACCGACTGCAGATCCAGCAGCGGAGCGAAGAAGAGCATATACGTCTAGAAATAAGACGCATTCAGAGGGAAGAGAATGTGGCCCGAGACCGAGCAGACAGCCAGCGAGCAGCTGCTGGTGCTCTACGGGACGCAGAGCGCGACAGACAGCAAGCGCAACTAATAGAACAGCTGATCAGACGGACAACACCCTCTCCCTCCGCCAGAGGCTCCAGGAACTCGTCTAGACACACCTCCAGGGCGGCATCCCCTAGCCGAGTAAACAACCCTGAACTTGACCAACAGACGAGGTCTATACCCCCCACAGACCACCTCCCCCCACCGGTCCAAGCGAGACCTAGCAACCGGGAAGGAGCAGCATATCCTGTGGAGAGGCTAAACCAGAGACTACAAGCACTGGATGACCTAACTGAAGACGAAGAGGAAGAGGAGGAGAACCACGCCCGACGACAGCACAGTACTCTACCGGACCAGGAGGTCCGGTACAGCCCAGGCTATACTCCCGCGGAGCTGCGCTACAGACCCCCGACTCTATACACGGGTGAGCACGACGCACGACCCGCACCGAGGAACAGCACCTGGACAAGCGGGCCATGGTACACTGCCGGTACCAGCCCATACCAAGGAGCGGGAGGAGACTCGCCTAGGAGGCCTCTCCCCCAACGCTCGCCGATGTATCCACAGTCAGCGTCATACATTGGCACGCCTATGGTACCCGACTTCACCCAAGAGAACCGGGCCCAGTATACAGAACTCTGCATGTGTCTGGAGACCATGTTGGTGGATGTATTGGATGAACGCCATAAATACGCCATCCTACTGAAGCACTTAAAGGTACCCCGCGCACATAATATAGCGCTCGCCTACGCGACTTCCACCACCCCATACACAGCAGCGCTGGTAGCATTGGACCAGAGGTATGGGCGCATATGGGATTACGTGATCCAGGAGATCCGACACATCGACCGCTTACCCCCAGCAATAGACAATCGAGCACTGGACGACCTGTCCATCAGAGTGCAGTCCCTGGTAGGGATGTTGGGAGCGCAGAGAGAGAAGGGGAGGCATGAACTTTACGCCAACTCAAATGTGGAAAGGATCTTGGAGAAGCTGCCGCCCGCTCGACAGGAGCGTTTTAGGCGGCAGAGAGACCACCGAGACCCGAATGGCCCCGAACCGAACCTCCTCGATCTAGCAGACTTCCTGGCGAGAGAAGTCAGCAGCCTACGGCTAGATACATTCGGACGGAGCACCCCTGGCTCCAGAGAAGGAACCAGACGACTAAATGATGGAAGAAGATCGGTGACTGTGATGCACCAATCGGAGTCAGTACCGAGCAGCAGGAGCCACAGTACCCCCTCCAGAACGGAGAAGTGGAAGATAGTGTGCCCCTACTGTGAGAAAGAACACTGGCTAGCGCAATGTGACTCCTTCCCCAAGCTGAACGCGGAGGAAGCAAGTCAATGGATAAAGTCCAACAAGCGCTGTTTTCGCTGTGCGCGCTCACACATGGCAGCCGAATGCCGCTTAAAGAAAAGGTGCACCAAGTGCGATGGAGCCCATCTGGACATACTTCACGACAGTAACAGACGGCGCCCTTCACCCGCACCATCCAGCAGCAAAGCGAGCGTCATGTACATCGATCCCGCCAGCAGCAGTGGAGCCCGAGTACTCCTAAAAGTAGTGCGTGTGGCACTAAGCTACCAGAATAAAGTCCTGGACACTTACGCCGTCCTCGATGACGGGTCAGAGAAGACCCTTCTGCTCGCCTCCGCTGCGGCCCAGCTAGGGCTGCGGGGAAGCGAAACCCAAATGACAATTCGGACAATAAGACGAGATTTGAAGACGATAAAGGGCGAGAATGTCTCATTCTCTATCGCAGCAAGCGGCCAGCCTGAGCGACGGTACCAGATTACAGACGCTTTCACCAGCCAAGAAATAGGACTGTCGCGGTACACATACCCCGTCGCCAAGCTGATGGAGAAATATGTACATCTGCGCAAGTTACCGATCCCGCTCATAGACAATGCTATGCCGACCCTGTTGATAGGCTCCGACCATGCAGACCTCATTGTCCCGATAGACCGGGTTCATACCGGACCCCGAGGCTGTCCTGCAGCAGTCGAGACCCGTTTGGGATGGACTCTCCAAGGCCCGCTCGCCAAATCTCTCAACCGAAGTACAGCCACTAGATGTCTCCACTCCCGAGTCACAGAGGGAGAAACCGCACTCCTGCAACACGTAGAGCGGTTATGGACCTTGGAACAAATGCCCTTTAAGAACGGAAAGAAAGACATTCGCTCTAAAGATGACATTTACGCCATTCACCTCCTCGAGACAGGGACCAAGAGAGTCCCGGTCAACGGCGTGTTGAGATACGCCACGCCACTCCTGCGGCGAGAAGGAATGCCTACTTTCCACGCCAAGACAGACGCCACAGAACGGTACCTGCTGAACACGGAGCGGCGCTTAGCCAAGAACCCCGCCCAAGAGAGTGTATACCGCGCTGAGATTGAGAAGCTCATCACAGCGGGACACGTCACAAAGATGGACATTAAAGAGGCTGACCAGACCACTGAATCGTGGTACGTGCCTCACCACAAGGTCCATCACAACGGTAAAGACCGCATAGTATTTAACTGCAGCTACCAGATCGGATCCCAAAATCTGAATAAAGAGTTACTGCCCGGTCCCACACTCGGCCCCTCCCTACTCGGCGTTCTACTCCGCTTCCGCCAGGAAAAGGTGGCCATCAGCGGGGACATTAAAGGAATGTTCCTGCAGGTGAGATTAGTAGAGGAGGACAAGCCCCTGTTACGGTTCCTATGGAGAGAGAAGCCAGGAGATGAGCACCCAGCCATCTACCAATGGGAAGTCCTCCCCTTCGGAACGACGTGCAGCCCCTGCTGTGCTACCTTTGCACTACAGAAACATGTAGCAGAGGACCCAGCAGCGGACGAAGAGGTCCGACACAGCGTAAAGAACAGCTTCTACGTAGACAACTGTCTACAAAGCCTTTCAACCCAGGAAGAAGCCGAGGCTCTCCTGATTAAACTCCGCGCCTCATTGATCAAAGGCGGCTTTGATCTCAGGCAGTGGGCCAGCAGCGATCCGCAAGTACTGCGCAGCCTCTCCTCCGAGGACAAGGCAGCCAGCAGCGAGACCTGGATGGCTACAATCCCGGGAGAAGCCCAGGAGATGACCCTGGGATTGGTGTGGCGATTCAAAACAGATTCGCTTCACTACAGACACAAGCCCCTGACTACGGAGCAGGGAAGGCCGGCGGCGGCGCCGACCACCAGACGGAGTGTGTACACAACACTCGCCCGACAATATGACCCGCTAGGATGTATTCTACCGTACACCACCAGGGCAAAAATGATTGTACGAGCATTGTGGGACAAGGACCAGGGCTGGGACAACCCCATTCCCGCACACCTTGCATCCACCTGGAGAGAGTGGGAGATGGAGCTCCACTCACTCCCAGGCGTTAATATGCGCCGAAGCTACTTCCCACCCACGGTGAGGCCAGAGACATGTAAAATGGACTTACACGTCTTCAGTGACGCCTCAGAGGTCGCATACGGATCAGTAGCCTACTTGCGGGCCCAAGAAAAGGGGGGAGAGATCTACACAGCATTTGTCCTCGCCCGCTCGAGAATAGCCCCACGCAAGCAACAATCTATCCCACGCCTAGAGCTCTGCGCAGCCCTAGCCGGAGCGCACCTAGCCACGCTCATCCAACGTGAGCTCACCATACCGGTGTCTAGAACAATCCTGTGGTCAGATTCCACGACAGTACTCGCCTGGATCAAATCGGACTCATGCAAGTACAAAGTCTTCGTGGGAGTCAGAGTCACCGAGATTCAAGACTTAACCGAAGAGTTAACCGGAGAAACAGAGTGGCGCTACGTTGATACAAAACAGAACCCAGCTGACGTCATCACCCGGGGAATGCCCCTAGATGACCTCACCCGTCACAATGCTTACAGTGACGGCCCCGCATTCCTAAGACTCCCGGAAGGACAGTGGCCCATGCCTATCCCGAGGGAAGCAAGTCCAGAGGAGGTGGAAAATAAGAAGTCTGTGTTCTGTGGATTGAGCACCGTAGCCTCCACCGACCCTAACATAGACGATTGCACGTCCATAGAGAGTGCACAACAAAGGACATTCCTGCGGCACCACCCGGAGTGTAAGTCCCCCGCTGAAATGTCAGCAGCTAACTACGAGGAAGCAGAATTGCTTCTACTGCAGCGAGCCCAGAGAGACTCGTTCCCCGATGAATTGGCCTGTCTACAGGGAGGAAAGCCCGTCCCATCCGACAGCAGATTAATTCATCTGGCGACGCTCATACCCTCATCAGAGTGGGTGGTCGCCTACGCAGAGCCCCCAATCTACCGGATGACATTAAATACCCGATAGTATTGAACAGCCGACACAAGGTCACAGAGCTGATTATAAAGAAATACGATGAGGATGTACATCACGCAGGAGCAGAAAGAGTCTTCACGGAAATCAGACATCGTTACTGGATCCTACAAGGAAGAGAGGCGGTACGACGCTTCCAGCGAACATGTCTAGACTGCCGCAAGTGGCGCGCGCAGCCCAGCATACCAAGGATGGCTGACCTTCCTCCATGTCGCCTCCGAATCGGTGACAAGCCATTCCACTCAACGGGTATGGACTGCTTTGGCCCGCTGCACATAAAGAAAGGAAGAGGAACCGAGAAGCGGTGGGGTATTGTATTCAAATGCATGACCACCAGAGCGATACACATCGAGCTTCTCCCGACCATGAGCACAGACTCATTCCTTATGGCCTTCCGTAGATTCACATCACGGAAAGGAAGACCGTCTACCCTATTGTCCGATCATGGGACAAACTTCAAAGGCGGCGAAAGAGAGCTGAGAGAGAGCTTCCAAGCTATGGGCCCAGAACTTAAGACCCACCTCGCTCCAGCACAGGTTGATATCCAATTCAACCCCCCAAACGCACCCCACTTCGGTGGCACTTGGGAACGAGAAGTGCGCTCCATAAAGACAGCCCTGTACGCAGTACTTGGGGCCCAGACTGTGGCGGAAGAAGTCCTAATGACAGTCCTCACGGAGATTGAGGGAGTACTTAACTCGAAGCCCCTCGGATATGTCTCCAGTGATGTGGCGGATATCGACCCAGTTACCCCCAACACACTCCTGATGGGGCGGCTAGATCCCGCGTTACCCCAGACAATGTACCGGCCTGAAGAAGCGAACGGCCGACGAATGTGGAGGTACAGCCAAGTATTAGCCGACAAGTTTTGGAGCAGTTTCCTACTGCACTACCTACCGTCTCTACAGACCCGCCAGAAGTGGGTAAAGGAGAGAGACAATTTGACAGAAGGAACAGTCGTCATGATTATTGATCAATCACTGCCCAGAGCTATGTGGCCGGCCGGCCGCGTAAGCAAAGTGATCACCGGTGCCGACGGCAAGGTCCGAGCAGCTGAAGTGCTCGTCCAGGGTCGCACTTACACCCGTCCCGTGGCGAGGCTCATAGAACTGCCCCGACTCCCAGACACAATCGATGATGACCATGACCCTATAACCCTATGACTTTGTGAAGTTGACTGACCCCTACAGCAAACCCTTATGTGTAAATAGACAACGCGATTAATCTGTCTCTGCTTAACTGATTAGGTCTGGGACCAATCAGGGGGTGGCTGTTGTGAAGGGCCAGATTAAACCGAATATATATATTTATTTGTATTTGTATATTCTCTAATATTCCCTGATATCCCTTGTATATTCCTTGTACAATATGCATTGAATATCCATTCTAGCCTACTGAACATCCCATAATAGTCTCCATTCTACTATTGGTCGAGACCTTGGTGCCAGGCTGCCATACCCCCCAGACCCAGTTCAAACGTACCGCTCAACATGTACGAACAAGTCCTAGTTCCGCGTAGGAATCTGGCTACCGCACCACTAATGGGACTATTTGTTCATAGTGCGTATATATACTGCGCTACTAAAGTAGGACTTCCTTTTCAGTCCAGTTTCTTACCCTCCAATAGAGTGACAGACGTAAAGCCTCCCCGCGACGCCACGTGTGGGAGTAAGGCCAAGTTCGGCCTACCATCGGTATTGAGACATCGTGTATATTAATATTTGAATAGTCATATTTGGCACTATATCGTCGAGTTGGACGTAGTCTATTAAGCTAATAATAGTCTGTTAATATATAGTGCTTCGTGCGGTGAGAATACTACCGTAGTCAGCACCCCATCGTTTCGGGCAGAAAACTGGCTGCTTATCCAGGATGATCGACCCCATGTGAGATTGCACCCGAGGAGCCCCAGAACCGACGAGCGAGTGGACCTGTATACCGGATTATTCTACCGACGACAGCCCGCCTTCCCAGGCACGGATTATGCTTTGTATACGTTGATTATTCCATGGATAAAGACCCCCGACACTGCCGTGTGTTGGAACCCCCCCCCCTGGAGAGGACGCAAGGTGAGGAGACGCTCTGCAAGACGAGGTCGCTTCACGTCTCTCCTCCGTGGACCGGAGGACGCCGGCCCACAAAGAGTCCATCTGCTTTCATCTGCGGTCCAAGGATCGCCGGCGCATTGAACGGCACTACAGTGGGTTCACCTGGGATACCCTTGGCCGGATGAGGCAGCCGGACTCTACCCCCCCCCCCCTTCCTACTCCTGTCGGCTTACAAACGACCGGATTAACCCCCCCTAGTGTATCCAGTCTATAATCATTAAAGTATCATTGCTGTTATTCCTTAACTATTCCAGGTCGTATATGTACCACCTGCGCCTTCAGAGATTGGACATTCTCTATTGATATACCGACGAATACTCTTGCCATAAAAGTGCATACTAATTCCCATTCATAAATGTGATTGATTTGATTAAATGCTTGCTCTACACACCATCGCTGTGTAGAAATAAAGACCTATTTCTAATTCGTACATTTGTGTTGGATCCGTTTCATCTACGTGACAGTGTTCATCATAATATATTTATGCCGAGTACTGGGTGGCCGAATATTAAGTACAAAGGTAGTGGTAGTAAGTATCATATCTAGTAATACAGTCAGGGAATTGTACCCCTCAGTTACAAGCACCAAATACACAACACAAAACTCAAAACTCAAGGTAGCTGCTCAGTGGTACTTACTGTACACAAGCACCAAATACACAACACACAACTCAAGGTAGCTGCTCAGTGGCACTTACTGTACACAAGCACCAAATACACAACACACAACTCAAGGTAGCTGCTCAGTGGTACTTACTGTACACAAGCACCAAATACACAACACAAAACTCAAGGTAGCTGCTCAGTGGTACTTACTGTACACAAGCACCAGGCCACGTGAGCGGATCGGCGCGGGCGAGAAATCCGCTCTTCACTCTTTAAAGCTTGGTCCGCTCCGCTAATCGCTCATGTTGACCCCGCCCCAAGTCGCTCTCCGCTCGCTCACCTTGAATCGAGCGCTCCCCGCTCCTCGCGCCACATCGCTCGGCAGATTTTTCTTTTAAGCATGGTGTAAATTAGTTCAAACTACAACAGTCTACACCCCCTGGGCCCCTTAACAATTGTTTGTATTGAGCCGCATTGTAATTGTACCCATTCTGCAATGTTAAATAACGTTGTTTATCCATTCACTAGCTCTATTAAGCGATGATAGCTAGCCTAGCCACACTGCTATGGTCGCTGCCATTAACGTTAGCATGTAAGCTAACGACAACAACAATGGCGTCAAAAAAAAAAAAAAACGTTTTCTAACAGGATGTGAGTGACAAAGCCTGAACAGGATATCACAGGTTCACCCTTCTCATTGGTTGAAAATGGCCTTCATGTTTGTACATCGCCATCTGTTGCTTTGGCATTGTACTACATGTATATTACATCAGTGTTAAACCACTGTGAGCGGCCTGGAGTGGATTGGAGCGGAGGAGAACTCTCGCTCCGGACGTCGCGCCGACCCATTTTAAAACCCACTCCTCGCTCACGTCAAAACCGCCCGCTCCGCTCCCCGCTCCGCTCCCCGCGCCGCTCACGCGCCGCGCCGCTCACGCGCCGCGCCGCTCACATGGCCTGACAAGCACCAAATACACAACACAAAACTTAAATACAGTGCATAACACATTTCTGGAGACTTTTGTCATCGCTGTCATATCTTCCTACAGTAGTTTACAGGCTAAGAAAACGGAAAAAGCTACAGCTGTGTCTGTTGTTGCCGTTGGTTGCACTGTAGCGTAAAACCAATGTTGTTGACTAAACATTAGCCAGCAGGTAGCGTCAAATGGATCAAAGGAATCAAACCAGCAGCAGCTAAGCAGTCTAACAACGCCAGATGTCTCCAGCTAATGGTACAGGTGTAGGACGTTGTATTGGCATGCGGTGTTCTGTCTGTGTCCACTGTCTATGTTACTCTGATGTGGTATATTCATCTCCTGTTCTCTTTAATGCTAGGCTTTAACTACAGATCTCTTAACAGCTGTAAAAATATCAGCTAAGAATATCTTGATATAGCAGTAATTCTGCAGCAGGACATCAATCATGCATAATAGGTAATACGTGGGGCGGCGTGGCTCAGGGGTAGAGCGGGTCGTCCAATGATCGAAGGGTTGGTGGTTCGAATCCCGCTCAAGCCCATGTCCATCCCACTGCCGTTGTGTCCTTGGGCAAGACACTTAACCTACTTGCCTCGTATGAATGTGTATGCATGTGAATGAATGTTGGTGGTGGTCGGAGGGGCCGTAGGCGTTGATTATTCGCCACGCTTCCGTGAGTCTGCCTCAGGGCAGCTCTGGCTGCAATTGTAGCTTACCACCACCGGTATGACTGTGTATGAACGAATAATGGACTCTGTGAAGCGCTCTGGGTGCCATGAAGAGCGCTATATAAATCCAAGTCATTATTATTATTATTATTCAGCCAAATGGTATTTTCATATATGGGCTTTACGTTAATCTTTTCATTTCATTTCCAGTTTCCATTGTCCTTCCTTCCTTCCTTCCTTCCTCCCTTCCTTCCTTCCTTCCTTCCTTCCTTCCTTCCTTCCTTCCTTCCTTCCTTCCTTCCTTCCTTCCTTCCTTCCTTCCTTCCTTCCTTCCTTCCCTCCTTCCTCCCTTCCTCTCTCCCTTCCTTTCTCTCTCCCTCTAATATTTTCTTCTTTGTTTCATTGTATTCATTCATTATTTAATTGATTTCATCCTCAATTCGTTTCTTATACCAATATACAGGGGCGGCAATATAGGCGAGGCAGCCGCCTTAGGGCCCGTGGGGGGTCTGGGGGGAGGGGCCGGGACTGAATGGAGTTGCCGTTCGTGGGACTGGATCGACAGACTGCATTGCGCCATGCCCCGGGTCCTATGTTCCCCCTATGTTTCCCATGTTCCAAAAGGGTTCTATGTTCCCCGGGTCCTATGTTCCCCGGTAGCGATAAAGGCTCGCCCCAGGCTCGCCACAGCAGTGGATTTCAAAGATAGCCACTTTTATAGATAATTCATTTGTATCGCAACGGAGTCATGGATCTAGTCGGGCCACGTAGCATTATGTCGACAAAATTCAAATAGAATAAACAAGTGTAAAATAAAGAATTTTAAACGAAGTTTAGCCTATTAAATCATTTTATAAGCGTTCGTTT
Source organism: Notolepis coatsorum (assembly GCF_963971535.1). NCBI lineage: Eukaryota > Metazoa > Chordata > Actinopteri > Aulopiformes > Paralepididae > Notolepis > Notolepis coatsorum. The sequence goes on along the minus strand of NC_140168.1, from coordinate 44,567,827 downwards.
ATTTGCGGTCTGTGTGAGAAGCATCCATCTGCACAACAACAGTCCCCCCACCCCCACCCACCCAACCCCACCCCACCTACCAAACCTCCTCCAATGTACAGTTTCTACGTCAAATGTATATACACTCTTTTCTGGACACTTTGTATCACAAACAGTACTGTATTTGCAAATCTGGTATGTCATAAATGTATAGATGTAGCAGTACTGTCTATCTGTATGTCATATGATTAATTGAAAATGGGGGACCCTGATGTAAACAAGACGAAAGTCTTTCTCTGGTCTGCATCCCCTTAACAATTGTATGTATTGAGCTGTACTGTACTGTACCCATTCTGCAATCTGTTAATAAAGTTTTTAATCAATCAATCAATCAATCCCGCACAGTGCAATACTCCAATTCAGCCATTGGCAATTCAGCCATTGGGTGGGTGGCGCTGCTGAGCGGGCCTGTGACGGCTGACAGCGTGGGGACAGAGAGAGCTGGGCTGTTGTTCTGCAGATGGATGCTTCTCACACAGACCGCAAATAAACAAACGCTTATAAA
>NC_140168.1:44559783-44562283 GCF_963971535.1 Notolepis coatsorum | reverse complement strand
TGCCACCCTATAATACGCTAAATGTTGTTTCCTTTATGAATCAACACTGAGCACCATGTTCTGTATTACTTAACCCTTCTACCTTCTTAGCAATGATTTAGTGTATTTAGCCTTTGTGTGTGTGTGTGTGTGTGTGTGTGTGTGTGTGTGTGTGTGTGTGTGTGTGTGTGTGTGTGTGTGTGTGTGTGTGTGTGTGTGTGTGTGTGTGTGTGTGTGTGTGTGTGTGTGTGTGTTAGTACAACGGTGGCTGTGTTGATGATTATGTCATGAAATATGGTCTGTTTGCTTATTTTTCATATATTTACATAATTTGAACAGATTGTATTTTGAAAATTTCGAACAGAAAAGTTACCCATTTTACCACCCTAGTGTTTTATTTCATGCCATTAGGGGTTAGGGCTGATGTCAGTTACCTAACAAGGCAGAAGGGTTAACCTTTTCACTACCACACTACAGAAGGTTAACCTTTCACTACCTAGTGCCTTCTGTAGTGTGGTAGTGAAAGGGTTAACCCTTTGCCGTGTGGCAGTGGAGGGGTTAACCTTCTGTATTGTCGCAGTGAAAAGGTTAACCATGTGGTAGTGTGGTAGTGAAAGGGTTAAGTGAGAATAACAGTATTAGGCTGCGTACAGATGAGGCATCTTGATAACATGGGGAGAAATCGATACGAGAGCAGCCGCTTTGCCGAATCCTTTCATCTCTCTGTCTCTGAAGCCTGTTGCTGCTTTCCCAAGGAATCATAACTGGTTTAATCATACATTGTTACTAGAGAGCAAAGAGTTGCAAAAATAATTAGAGGAATCTCTCTCTCCCTCTATGTTGTTTAATCTGTGGATTGTTTGTTTCTTTGTATATGGTATGAATAATAATTTTGTGTAAATTAGGTTGTACACGTCGCCGACCATCAAGTAATACTTGTTTAGTTTAGGAATAGGGGGCAGGTAACCATACGATTTATTCTTCTTCCTGCTCCTTTTGCCCATGGTAGAACGTTATTTATGATTTTGTATGAACTGTATGATTGTATTGCTTCTAGGGGTGTAACGGTACACGTATTCGTCCCGCAAATTTACGGCACGGCCGTCACGGTGCGGTACGTGCAGCCATACGAAGAATACGCCTCACAGCGCACAGTCGCACATGCAGGCACTCGCGAGGTCCGTGCGAGAACAGCGCGCGTGGCCGGGCACACCGAGTCCGACTTTAGAGCGGGCGAAAGTGCACGGAGGAAGGCACATTTACATTGGAACAGCTGCAGGGTCATTACAATTTTACAGTTTTCTTTTGTTTTCTTGTTCGCCCAATAATGTTAACCAAATGAAACCAATGGAAAGAAACACACCAACATTCTATAGTTTTCCTATAGAAAATTATTCTATTTGTGGCTGAGTGGCGCAGTGGGCAAGGCGCTCGCCACTAACGCAGGATATGCTGGTATCGAGCCCAGCTCTCTGCATTGCTTCCGGCTTGGCCGGCCGTCATACTAACACAATTGGCAGTGTTAGAGGGTGGGGAAGCCGGTGGGTGGGGATTGGACGTTGTGGACAGCGACTCCTACAGGTCGCTTGGGTGACGCCTGTACAGCAGAAACAGGAAGTATCGGGGCAGCGTGAGCCTCCCACGCGTTACTCCTCGCCACTGAGAGATCGAGCTGTCTGGTGAAAAGATGCGACAGGCTGCCTCCTCGTGTACAGGAGGGGACATGTGATGCAAGGCTTTTATCCTCACTACAGCCAACCAGTGGGAGGCATAGTCTAGCAACGTTCAAGACAGGGGAGGGAAGAATTGGAAACACGAAATTGGGATGGGAGAAAAATAGAAAATGGGGAGAAAAAGTGGATCAAAAAAAGAAAATTATTCTATTTAATAATAATAATCATAAATATAATGTATAAATAAAATACAAAATTATAATATTAATAATAATAATAATAAATATGATATTGATAATAATAATTATAAATAAATAAAAATTCTGTTGTACCGAACTCGTATCTAACCGTGACCCCAATACCGAGGTACGTACCGAACCATGGCTTCTGTGTACCGTTACACCCCTAATAGCTTCCATGTGGCAAATGAAACTCTGAATCCAAATCTGAATCTGAATGTCTGGCATCACTGTGTGTGTGTGTGTGTGTGTGTACTGTAGGTGTGTGTGTACGTGTGTGTGTGTGTGTGCGTGTAGGTGTGTGTGTAGGTGTGTGTACTGTAGGTGTGTGTGTAAGTGTGTGTGAGGTGTGTGTGTGTGTGTGTTACATCCCAATGTATATATTCCCCAGTGTGTGTCTCCATGTGTGTGTGTTCTCCATTTTTCTTTCCTCCCTCCAGCCATTGTTCCCTCCACCATTGGTCCCTGCCAGGCCTGCCCTTCCATTACCCAGCACAGCACCGATTGGTGGATGGTTTTCCAGACTCCAACACTCAATCAACACCACCCAATCATGGATCACCACACACCTGTTAAAACATGGCTTCTCACTTCAGTCACTCTCTCTCT
>NC_140168.1:44544783-44554783 GCF_963971535.1 Notolepis coatsorum | reverse complement strand
GGCAGGGGTTCCCACACTTTTTCAGCTCGAGACCCAAAAGAGAAATTTGGTGTTTCCCCGGGACCCAAACTTACAAAAATACATCATGAATTGCCATAACATACATTTATAAACTACTGATAAATAACACAACAAACCATGAATTTCAAAAAAAACACAGCAATAATCAGAGTGTAATGTTAAGTTGCTCACCACCTCATAACATACAATGTTGTAACACTTTTAAATGAACAAACATGTTCTACTCTCCTTTCTATTTCTCACCCCTTTTTCAACTCTCCATTTCTTACCCCCTCCCTCCGTCCCTCAACCTTAAACCCCAACATTGAGCAACATTCTGATTAATTTGCACTGACTTATTTTAAATGTCTACTGACCTGACATCATGATAGAAGGGGTATAATATTTCATCCATGGCACAATGAAATCTAATTAGAGTTATGTGGCTGGTTGAAGTTTTCAACCAGCAGATCTATTCTGGGCTTGGTTTTTGAAAGTGCTATTCTGAGGTCATGCTGAGCATTTAGTCTGTTTCTGTATTTGTTTTTCAGGTATGCTAGAGTAGAAAACCCAGATTCACATAAGTATGTGGTGCCACACTGAATCAACACATCTACAGCTTTTTTATTTAAAAAAGAAAAAATAATAATAATAATAATAATTGAATATATATATATATATCTTTTTATACGTTTTATTGGCGACCCAATAAAAACGGGTCTGCGACCCATTTTGGGTCGCAACCCAGAGTTTGGGAAACACTGCTCTATGGTATAGAATGTATCACATGGACAACACCACTCGTTACTCTATGGTATAGCATGTATCACATGGACAACACCACTCGTTACTCTATGGTATAGAATGTATCACATGGACAACAGCACTCGTTACTCTATGGTATAGAATGTATCACATGGACAACACCACTCGTTAGCAACATGAAGGTCTTTCAGAAGAACGTTATGTGATTTATGTTGCATTAACCGGCCACAAGCGCATTACCGATCCGTGACCAGCATAACCCTGTTGAAGCTATGGTCAAAAACCCTCAAACTCTTCGGTGCATCAGACCAACAACCATCAGAACAACAACCAGTCTATCTAAGGTCTGGTTGAGGGTAGAAGACATTGCAGTGCGCCCAAACAAAGGTCTATCTAAGGTGTGTTTAGAAGGCCTGGTTGATAAAAAGAAATCTCTTCTAGACTATTCGGTGATTAGGTCATGGATAGGTGATTAGGTCATGGATAGGTGATTAGGTCATGGATAGGTGATTAGATCATGGATATGTAGGCACTCAGTATCAGCCAATACTCAAGTCTCAAGTCTACAACTCTGAATCAACACCAGGGCCCTGTTTCTTGTACCTGGATAACTGAGTTAGCCGGATAACTTTAGCTGGATAACTGGGTTAGCCGGACTTTCCGATTTCATGTACCTGGATTTTCCAAATCACCATGACAACATATCCAAAAGTTTGAGCCTGGTCGAAAGCAGAGTTCAAGTTCAAGTTAGCCTGAACTATCGCCACGCCCCCGCAAAGAAGTGACAGCCCGTTTCCTGAAACTATTCCCACAGTCTACGATCTGCATTATACCATTCTGAATTACGTTTTTGTGCTCCATTCTTCCAGAGGGGGCTTTTGAAATGTAAAATAGACCCAACATGCTGATACTAAATTCACTTTGTCCTAAATAATGCACGTTATATATACCGTGGCGACGGTGGCGCTCGCTCGTGCGACGTACACATTATGTGGTTATTTTAATTGTAACTGGAATTAAGATGTCTGATGAGATGCGCTGTTTGACGGATTTGAGAAATTGAATGAGCCGTTGACGTCACATGAATGAATGAGGATAAAGAAATAAAACTTCATTCAAAATAAGGGATATTCTAAACACGGGTCTCTCGTTCATTAATGTATAAACAATGAATCTATTCCATCTGGCACAGTGGCCCAGCGGTAGCGCTCAAGTCTGCCAACCTAGCGATCCGGGTTCAAATCCCGGTGTTTCCAATATGCTTTTTTTGAATATAATATTAATGATTATACGCCAAAGTAGCCTGGTTTTAAGTTAAAATATTATAAATCTACATGCATTGAGGATGTCATTCTTTATATAGCTCTCAACGTGCACCAAATTGAATTATTCCTATATTGCAAAAAGAAGGACCCCGGTCTTGAACCCGGGTCGTCCGTGCGGAAGTCAAAAGAACAACCCGTTAGATAAAATTGGAGATAAGTTAAACATTGACTATACATCAATCAATGGGCAAGAAAGCCGTCTCGTAATTCTGTATAACAGTTAACTAGTTATTTTCGCTAGCAAGATCTCATTTGATTATTCAATCCAGCAGGCAAGTTTAAAGAAATATAATCTGATTGATTGAGGTAATGAGGGACTTAGAATTAGCCTATAGATGACGCATTTAACTTGTCGGTGAGGCGATTGAGCCTATTGCAATCTGTCAATAAAGTCTTAAATCAATTAATCAATCAATGCCGTTGAGAATCAGGGTCTCTGCCATCGATACGTGCTGGCTTTCCACCTAAAACGGGAGCGCGCATCTAGCCTGACTTGAGCCTGACTCTCAAGTCTGGCTTGAGTTAACGAGACTGAATCCTCCTTTGTGAAACAGGAAAATCCCGGCTTTGAACATCGGGTTAACTGAAGCTGGATAATGGACATGTTGATCGACTTAGTTGAACCACGTACATGAAACAGGGCCCAGGCCCCAGACGGTGGGTAATGTTTACATCATAACACCGGCCTCTCGTTTCCCTTGAGTTTAATCACATCACTCAGGAAAACCCTGGTTAATGTCCAAGAGGAACCAAGTCATCTCTGTCTGGCTTCCAGAAATCAGAAAGATGGCGCACACTCAACTTTAACATCAGCGTGAACAGGAATAATAATAAAAACACTAAAATACACTCCGACAAACATACACTACAGATAAACACATAAATGGTAAATGGTGCATTTATATAGCGCTTTTATCCAACGCGCTTTACAATTTGTTCCTCACATTTGACCCATTCACCATGCAAGGTGCCAACCTGCTCATCGGGAGCAGTTAGCTGTTAAATGTCTTGCTCAAGGACACTTCAACACACATGCCCGAGAGGAACGGGAATCGAACCGGGAACCTCCAGATTACCAGACCATCACTCTACCTCCCAATGTCACCCCACACATGAACATACATACACACAATACCATACCTATGGTATGTTAGCACGTTGAATTCTGTATACAGTATATGTGACTCTCCTCTTACACAGCCACTGTCACTACATGTACAGATGCACACACACAAGCACACATACACAAACACATAGACTATGAGCTATGTTAGCGCTTGCTTTTATGGCGTTCATGCTGTAAAATAGAATACTTTATCTCTCTTTTCTCTGTCTGACACTTTGATTCTTACAGTTCACCAACACTGTCTCCCGCTTTTATATGTCAGCTATTCTCTCCACACCTCCCTCCTCCTCTCCCTGGCTCTTTCTCCTCACCCCCCCCCTCTCTCTCCCTCTCCCTCCCTGGCTCTGTCTCTCCCTCCCCCTCCCTCTGGGCACAGGGCAGACCCATCCTTTCCACTTGTAAAATACGCTCTGCTCTTATACTTGGGTCTTGGCATCTCGCTGGCGCTGCATTCCAGGAGCGTGAGGTATGGGAAAACATGGTCTCCCACACAACACCAGGCTGTGCAGAGGCCGAGCGGAGCGGAGCAGAGCGCTGGCCCGCCACAGCAGAACCCCGGCCAGGCCAGCAGCTGGACGTGGAGAGAGGGCCAACCGGTCCACCCATCGAGATGAAGTCTGAGGTGCACTTCGCTATTGCAACGAACTCGGGCGCCGGGATTCACACCTCACCTCCGCTCTCTTATCTCTCCCTCGTCTCTACCTCTCCATCTGGCTCACCCCCCGCTTATCCTTTCTCCCTCTGTGTCTTCTTCTCAGTCCACCTCACCTCAGTTCACTCTCTCTCAATTCAATTCAATTCAATTCAATTAAAAGGGGCTTTATTGACATGGGAAACATACGTTTACATTGCCGAAGCCAGTGTTAAATCAAACAAAACAAAGCAAAACAGTCAAACAGAGAAATCAGAAGAAATCAGTACAGTACAGAAGTAATTTCTTTGTGTGATTGACAGTTTTTATGGTGGTTGTATTCCGTTGGATGTCCTTCACTTGTCACAGCAGCTCACAAATCTTGCTGCTGTGTTTGAACATTGTTGCATTTCTCCCAGTAAGTATGGGAGTTTTGAGTTATTTGCCATGTTTTCAAAGTCTCTTTGGGTGTTTGCAATTTGTGGGAAGTATATGTCTCTGATGTCTTGGTATCTCTCTCTCTCTCTCTCTCTCTCTCTCTCTCTCTCTCTCTCTCTCTCTCTCTCTCTCTCTCTCTCTCTCTCTCTCTCTCTCACACTCTCTCTCTATCTTTCTCTCTCAATCTCTCTCCAACTTTCTCTCTCTCTCTCTCTCTCTCTCTATCTCTCTCTCGGTGTCCTTATTTCTCTCTCTCTCTTTCTATCTCTCTCTCTCTCTCCTTCCTTTAATCCAGCTTCCCGTGTCCCCAGTGACCAGGGGGTTGTCCCTCCGTCCTGCTAACAAGCCCCCTGCGCTCGACCCTGGTAGGCCACCCCTGAGTCACAAACAAAGGGACTGTCCAAAAAAAGAAAAAAAAATAGAGCAGCTACTTTTTACTCTCTCTCTCTCAACATTTGACCCAGAACTTGACCGGCGGGATCAATCCAGATGTGGGGATGTGGCTAAAAAAAAAGAAAAAAAGAAAAGAAAAACCAGCTTCACCTTGAAAGGCCACACTTCAGAGCCCCGCCAAAGCCACGAAAAGCAATTAAAAGTATTGATGGAACTTCAATAGCTCTTAAACAGTGCTGCCAGACACCTCAGGGCATGTAGCAAACTAATCTTTTTTCCCCTCCTTTCCTCCTCCCTCTCTCTCTCTCTCTCTCCCCTCTCACACTCTCTCTCTCCCTCCCCTCTCTCTCTCTCTCTCTCTCTCTCTCTCTCTCTCTCTCTCTCTCTCTCTCTCTCTCTCTCTCTCTCTCTCTCTCTCTCTCTCTCTCTCCTCTCCTCTCTCCCCCCTCTCTCCACCCCCCCCCCTCTCTCTCTCTCTCTCTTTGCTCAGGCCTGGCCTTGACCATTAGGAGCCTGTTGAACGGAAGTGAAAAGCCTGTGACTGGTGTTTACTGTGGCTGAAGAGAGACAGAGCCTCTTTAAGAAGAACAGCTAGGGCCTGTGAGAAGACGAGTGTGACAATACTGGTAATTAATGTTTATCTAATTCTAACTAGCTTGTTAGCCCTCTAATTCATCTTGTGCGCACGTGCGTGTTAAAGTGTGCCTAAGTGAGTGTGTGGGTGTGTGTGTGTGTGTGCCTAAGTGTGTGTGTGTGTGTGTGTGTGTGTGTGTGTGTGTGTGTGTGTGCCTAAGTGTGTGTGTGTGTGTGTGTGTGTGTGTGTGTGTGTGTGTGTGTGTGTGTGTGTGTGTGTGTGTGTGTGTGTGTGTGTGTGTGTGTGTGTGTGTGTGTGTGTGTGTGTGTGTGTGTGTGTGTGTGTGTGTGGTATACTACTGCGCAGACAGACAGTAACGTCATCAGTGCCTGGTATACTGCGCAGACAGACAGTCATGTCATCAGTGCCTGGTATACTGTGCAGACACTATGGACCCTTCACAGATAGGACACTGAATTAGTTTTGTTCCTTCCCAAAAAGACTCTCTTCCTCCTCCAGATGACAGGAAGAAGGAAGAGGAGGCGACAGGGGAGGAGCTGACAGAGGGAGCAGAAGGCAGCGCCCGTCCGTCCGTCAGTCTGTCTGTCTGTCCTCTGACGTAGAGCCGCGCCGTCCGCCGGCAGGTTGTTTACGTCCGGCCTTCCTGCAGCGCTGTGAGCTAACGACTCGCTGAATCACTGATTTACGGCAGGACGCTTCCTCCGCTCCTGTCTCTATTTTTACACCAGCGCTTGGCCATGCTTCACATGACCAGGTCCCGTCTTAAGAGGGCTCACACGCTACCACCACAAGGCTCTGTGGGTATTTTTAAAGGCAGGCAGGCAGGCAGAGAGAGACAGACAGACAGACAGACAGACGGACGGACGGACGGACGGACAGACAGACAGACAGACAGACAGACAGACAGACAGACAGACAGACAGACAGACAGACAGACAGACAGACAGACAGACAGACAGACAGACAGACAGACAGACAGACAGACAGACAGACAGACAGACAGACAGACAGACAGACAGACAGACAGACAGACAGACAGACAGACAGACAGACAGACAGACAGGGGGTATATGTGTGAATGACCTACCTTTGCACTGGTTGGTGTTCTTGTCCAGAATGGCCTTGGTTGACACTATTTTTCCATACCTGTAAAAGGAGAGAAAAGAAAATATTGTTTCAGAGCTTTTCACTCGGCATGACTTTTAGGATCTCTGGCTCGCCGGGCAGTTCACTCAGACGGCTGTCCTACGTTTCAGCAACGCTATTTTCCATACGCTCAAAACTCCGCCATTTGGTTACCAGCAATTTGCAAAGAACCATAAATGTCACAAGCTATTGGAAAAAATATATGATTGGAGGTTAATAACGTTATGAGTATGGCTGGCTCCGAATGAATGCACAGACTCTGACATGTTGTACGAGTCACTCACCATTTCCAAAAGGTCCAAAGACCGCAGGAACACAGACAGAGAGAGCCTTTGAGACCATGCGTGGTGCTGTAACAGCTGACCTGTCTAGCATCTTTCATTGATAAATGGCTTTCCCATCCCATAATTACGTAGGTTAAGATTAACAACGAGATGCTCTTTAACCACCAGTGCGTAACCACATTAAACAACCATTATTAGGCAATGAAATGGTATTTACTAAATAGTTGCACATGACAGCGTTTAAGATAAACCCCCACGCGCCTGTGACGTTATTATTCATAAACCAGTGGCAGGGGTTAACGCAGTAGCAACGGCTGCTTCCAATTCAGCCCCTTTATTAATCAAACAACTGTGTTTTTCTGTTGCAGAGCAAGGAATGGGAAGAAAACAGCAGCGTTAGTGTAGTGCGGGGGGCAGCAGCACATGCATACGGATGTGTGTGTGTGCACTGTGCACTGTAAAAAAATTATTCTCAGGAAATTCACTGTATTATTTTACAGATTACCTTTGTTTTTCTACTTTAAGTGTAAATACCATAAAAATACAGTAAATTACGTTTAAATATTAACCATTAAATAAAGGTTGTAATCTGTAAATGTATTTGATTTTACTGTAATTTGATAGTAAGTATTTGGAAACCATTGATGCCAGACATTTACCGTTTTCTTGCAGCTTTTTTTCTTACAGTGTGTGCGTGTGTGCTCATGTGTACAGTATATGTGTACATGTATGCATATGTGTGTGTGTGTGAGTGTATGTGTGTGTGTGTGTGTGTGTCAGAGTGCACATTCATGCATGTGCAGGTGTCAATGTGCGTGCTGACACCTATGTGTGAGCAGGGGAAATAGAGCTCCACTCTGCACGCACCCCCCCCCCCCCCCCCCCCTCCCACACACACACACTGTAGGGAGGAAGCGATGGCACATCCTGGGCCATATTTCACCAGCGGGGGATAATTGTGCCATTTCTCAGCGCGCGGCACATACTCTATTTACTGCATGCTGTGGTGGGGTGGGTGGTGGAGATGAACTGATGAGCTCCAAGAGGAAAAGTACCGGCTGACACACACACGCACACGCACACACACACACCAAGTGTAGGCTATTGTCTCTTTCCTGCAGCAACAGGGATCCATAATCAGATTGTCTTTTTATTTATTTTTTGGGAACAAGACTGGTGCATAATGGCTGATCACACTGAGACACTCACAGAGCACAAGTACAAGGGACGACATTGGAGGAGTGAGCGTTCATTTGATTACAGTCTTCCAGAGCCTGTAGAGCAGCTGGTGTATTATACACACAGTGGAGAGAGGAGAAGGGAAAGAGTTCCCTGTCATGAATGTGCAGGAAATAAATGTCTCAATGAAGATACATATTCAGAAGGAGGTGTTTGTTTTCTGAAGGCTGTGGGTGCGCGTGCGTGTGCGTGTGTGTGTGTGTGTGTGTGTGTGTGTGTGTGTGTGTGTGTGTGTGTGTGTGTGTGTGTGTGTGTGTGTGTGTGTTTATCTTTCTTGGTCTATTCCTGGGAGTGTGTGTATGTGTGTGTGTGTTCCTGTGTACACACAGGTGTATGCCCTAGTGTTCTGGTGAAAATCGGGTGCGTGTTCGGTCTGGGAAAATGTTGAAAAGCTCCGATATTGGCACTCGTTGGTGGGGAAAAGTTCTCATTAAAACATTGTTTTGGGACCCTGGGGAGGGCGGGAGACAGTCGTGTTTGGATGCCAGTTCATCAGCGCGTGCCTCATTAAATGTTTAAAGATGGTTCATCAATGCCACGCGCCGCTCGCGTTCCAAAAATACCATCACAAAGACACCGGAGTCAGATGAGAAGGATACGTTGGAAGGAACGTCCGCCCGTCACGGAGACATTATTAGAAACAACCAGGGTAAATGATCAGTGTGAGAGCCTGCAGTATACGGGTGCGACGGTGGAGGTAGAGCAGCCGTCTGGTAGGGCTGTCCCCGACTAAGGATTTGGATAGTCGACTATGATTGGCCGAAATTAGCCGATAGTCGACTATTAGTCGACTATGAAAAGAATAATTGTTTTTTTTTGATTTTTTTTTATAATAATTTTTTTAATTTTTTATCATTCCATTTGGGCTGTGGGGGGTGCTTAATGTCTGGAGGAGTCGACTGAAGGCTTCTTGTCCTCTGCAAAAGCATGCAATTGGTCCACTGATGGATACATCTTGATATTTGTCTAGTCTAGTGCAGTGGCGAATCCTTATGGAAGCCAACGGAAGCCATGCCTCCCTAATATTAAAATATGAATTAATATCAAATATGAAATATGAAAAAAAAAATATATATATAATTTTTTTTTAATATAGTTTACATTCTTTTTCATCTGTGCATCTGTGTTATATATATATATATTTTTTTTTAAATGTCTCCCTCTTCTCCTTCTCACTCCCTCTAACACACTGTCAGACTCACTGTGCTCACTGCAGCTAGTATAGGAGAGAGGCAGGTGGTAGGTCTCTTTCTCCAGGCTTCCAGCATTATAGAGTCCAAATCCGATCCTAGCCAATCAGATTCGAGCTGACTGCCACACCCTAAAAGTTTAAAACGGGGCTGTGAGGAAGACACTCAGCATATTTTCCCCTCTGCACTCTGAACATTGTATTAACCCGTAACTGTTCCTACGGGCCGAATATTACCCCGATCCTCGCGAGATTAAATCCACGGGGACCTCTCGGCGTGCCGAAGCTTTTCCTAAATCACTTCCATCATCGAAAACGAGGGGAAAAGGTCGGCTCGCGACCCTGAAAATGTTGCGTGATTTTAAAAACGCTGTATTAAGTGAGCCTATTATGGGATCCACGCGAGCTTTCTATCGTGGAAACATCTGGGCGTCCCGCAACTTTTACTCATTCACATGTAGCCCCGAAAATGCTTAGAAAAGGAAAACAGAAAGCGTGGAATAAACTTGCAGAAACGGAAAAGTGTCCCACGGGCGCGCCGTGATTCCGATCCGCGTGAAAATATTCACGGCCATAGAGGAGACCGTGGGACACCTTTTTGCAACCGAATATGTGTCTCGAATTTGCTCCCACGCGGCGCGCAAAATCGTGCAAGGAAAAATCGGACCAAAAATGAACCAATGCTCCAGCAGTATTAATGACCCTGATGTAAACAAGACAAACGTCTTTCTCTGGTCTGCATCCCCTTATACAATTGTGTGTATTGAGCCATACTGTATTGTACCCATTCTGCAATCTGTTAAATAAATAAAAAGAACTTTGACTGGCCGCCGAGCCATACTGTAGTGTACATGGTGACTGCTTGACTT
>NC_140168.1:44534783-44539783 GCF_963971535.1 Notolepis coatsorum | reverse complement strand
TAGCTGTATCAGTATTACTCTATAGCTCCTAGCTGTATCAGAATTACTCCCTAGCTCCTAGCTGTATCAGTATTACTTCCTAGCCCCTAGCTCCTAGCTGTATCAGTATTACTTCCTAGCTCCTAGCTCCTAGCTGTATCAGTATTACTCCCTAGCTCCTAGCTCCTAGCTGTATCAGTATTACTCCCTAGCTCCTAGCTGTATCAGTATTACTCCCTAGCTCCTAGCTGTATCAGTATTACTCCCTAGCTCCTAGCTGTATCAGTATTACTCCCTAGGCCCCTAGCTGTATCAGTATTACTCTATAGCTCCTAGCTCCTAGCTGTATCAGTATTACTCCCTAGCTCCTAGCTGTATCAGTATTACTCCCTAGCCCCTAGCTGTATCAGTATTACTCTATAGCTCCTAGCTCCTAGCTGTATCAGTATTACTCTATAGCTCCTAGCTCCTAGCTGTATCAGTATTACTCCCTAGCCCCTAGCTGTATCAGTATTACTCTATAGCTCCTAGCTCCTAGCTGTATCAGTATTACTCTATAGCTCCTAGCTCCTAGCTGTATCAGTATTACTCCCTAGCTCCTAGCTGTAGCAGTATTACTCCCTAGCTCCTAGCTGTATCAGTATTACTTCCTAGCTCCTAGCTGTATCAGTATTACTCCCTAGCTCCTAGCTGTATCTGTATTACTCCCTAGCTCCTAGCTGTATCAGTATTACTCCCTAGCCCCTAGCTGTATCAGTATTACTCTATAGCTCCTAGCTCCTAGCTGTATCAGTATTACTCTATAGCTCCTAGCTCCTAGCTGTATCAGTATTACTCCCCTAGCTCCTAGCTGTAGCAGTATTACTCCCTAGCTCCTAGCTGTATCAGTATTACTTCCTAGCTCCTAGCTGTATCAGTATTACTCCCTAGCTCCTAGCTGTATCTGTATTACTCCCTAGCTCCTAGCTGTATCTGTATCACTCCCTAGCTCACTAGCTGTATCAGTATCACTCCCTAGCTCCTAGCTGTATCAGTATTACTCCCCTAGCTCCTAGCTGTATCAGTATTACTCCCTAGCTCCTAGCTGTATCAGTATTACTCCCTAGCTCCTAGCTGTATCAGTATTACTCCCTAGATCCTGGCTGTATCAATATTACTCCCTAGCTCCTAGCTGTATCAGTATTACTCCCTAGCTCCTAGCTGTATCAGTATTACTCCCTAGCTCCTAGCTGTATCAGTATTACTCCCTAGCTCCTAGCTGTATCAGTATTACTCCCTAGCTCCTAGCTGTATCAGTATTACTCCCTAGCTCTTAGCTGTATCAGTATTACTCCCTAGCTCCTAGCTGTATCAGTATTACTCCTAGATCCTGGCTGTATCAATATTACTCCCTAGCTCCTAGCTCCTAGCTGTATCAGTAGTTCCCTAGCTCCTAGCTCCTAGCTGTATCAGTATTACTCCCTAGATCCTAGCTGTATCAATATTACTCCCTAGCTCCTAGCTGTATCAATATTATTATATGAATTGTGAAAATACTTACTAAATATCAATATCAATTCACTAAAAAAACAATGCTAATTTATTTTGTACATAATCTCACACACATCCAAAAACTCTAAACAGCTTTGCATACATTCATTTACAGTTTGGGAGTAAATTAGTTTGAATAATATTGGCCACCAGTGATGTCATCAGGCACATTGAATCCGTGTGTTAATTACAGCTCACAAAATAATAAGGTAGCAGTGCCTATAAGCTAATTTCATGGAGCTGTAATTAGCACAACACAAGCATTCAATGTCCCTGATGACATCACTCGTGGCTATTATAACATTTCAAAAGAAATCCTATACTGATCTGATCTCCTTACTGGAGACAGTGTATGTGTGAAAACAATATTATGAATTCATGACCTTTTGTAGCTCTGTATCATGCATAATTATCAGAACATTCCTACTGTGGCTACTATAACATTATCCTTGGAAACCATAGGAGTCGTGAAGGGCCTGCACTCTGTATGCGTGTTACAAGGTGAGAGAGCACCATCTTAAATTGGATGCAACATTTCAATGTTGACTACCGTCAAACGTATCAAGCAAGTGATTGCAAAAGGGATTTCATCCCCGAAGAATGGCAAGGCAACGGTTTTACCGGCATTAATTCAATATCCTGTTATTAAAATGCTAAAGTGGATTTTTATATCCACGCCAACCTCTAGGAAACACCACATCATTTCAGCATGCAAATACAAGTTTAATATTGATATGGTCTTGGAGAGCACTTGTTTGCCTTATTGAGAGTTTTGTATATAGGCGGAGATGTGGAAGCAGAGATTGTATTGCCCCCCTAAGCTGTGATATTAAACCCATGGGCAGATTGACTGAGAGTCAACGGAGATGGAAAATATGTGCGTAAACTAAAGGTACCTCTCTGAGGATCCAGTTACATGTCCTAGTTTAGTTCCTGTAGCACCACTATAAAATAATCATCTGGCTGCAAAAGCATGTGTGAAAACAATCTAAACATTCTGTGAGCACACACAGACTCAAGTACGGGCGGGGCGACACTAGTAACTCATGATACGATACTGTGACGAATTTGGCCCTCGATAATGATAAAATCACGATACACAATATCTATGAAAAATTATATATTGCAAGCAATCATGATATCTGTGTAACGAAGAAAAAATACCCTTAAAAAGGCAAAAAACATTAATTTATTACTTATTCACAGCCAATTGTACATGAAACAATGTACAACTAATTGCATAATGCCTCTTTTAACACACACTGACTTGATTATCATGAACTATTAATTATGTCCCCAATGGAAAACCTTGATACCATCTGCAATATAAATATATATACATCATCTGTTTTATTCTAATAAGATAACGTTTTCAGTCTGTTCACCCTCATTCCAATAGTTTGTATAGCAGTAAAATGGGATTGTCAAGCAAAATAACATTTTAAATAAATATATATATATAAATACATAGATACTTTGCGCCAGTGTATTGATAACGCGCCGCAAGAGGAAGCGCGGCAATATATCGTAGTATCGATTTTGTGTCCCACCCCTTAGCCTCAAGGTACATCTGCCATTCAAGGACAATGAAGCTGGAGACGTACGTCTCAATGACGATCACAGATGGTTGGACTGACCTTGGCCACGGCAATAACACAACGTAGATCGTGTTCATCAGCTTCCCCTTCAGGATGTTTTAATGTGTCATCGTTTAACTGCGTTGACAAGGAACGTGGTGAAATAAAAGCTATTCCTGTAACACTTGGATGAACCTAACCCACCGCCCCCCCCCCCCCCCCCCCCCCCCCCCCTCCTGTGATGGACCTAACCCACCGCCCCCCCCCCCCTCCTGTGATGGACCTAACCCACCGCCCCCCCCCCCCCCCCCCCCCCCCTCCTGTGATGGACCTAACCCACCGCCCCCCCCCCCCCCCCCCCCCTCCTGTGATGGACCTAACCCACCGCCCTCCTCTTGTGATGTGTGTCATATGATTCAGTCTGTGATGCTAATGGAGGAGACAGGTGTCACTGTGGTACACACACACACACACACACACACACACACACACACACACACACACACACACACACACACACACACACACACACACACACAGCACTCACGCAACACACACACACACACACGCACGCACGCACACACACACACACACACACACACACACACACACACACACACACACACGCACGCGCGCACACACACACACACACACACACACACACACACACGCGCACGCACGCACGCACGCACGCACACACACACACACGCACAGAGGAATGAGGAGGAAGTAAAGAGAGAGTGGGAGAGATAGAAAGAGAGAGAGATGGAGAGAGAGCGAGGAAAGGAGGGAGGGATATAGGGGGGGAGAGAGAGAGGGAGAGATAGAGGGAGATAGAAAGAGAGGGGAGTGAGAAAGAGAGAGAGAGGAGTGAGAAAGAGGGGGGGGACTGAGACAGATATAGAGAGAAGGAGAGAGATAAGGATGGAGGAGACAGGGAGACAGAGAGGGAGAGTGAAGAGGGATAAAGAGAGAGATAACGCAAGTGAGTGAGGGAGGGAGAGGGAGAGAGGGGGAGACAGAGGGATAGAGGGAGGGAGACATCTTGTTATAGTAAATCAAAGGAAAATATAAATAAGAGCATGCTATGCACAGCAGTGATATCCTCCAACAAAGATGACACAGCACACAGATAGAGATGAAGAGAGAGAGAGAGGGGGGGGGGGGGGGGGTAGGTGCAAAATGTAAATGTACTGTATGTATGTATGTATGTATGTATGTATGTATGTATGTATGTATGTATGTATGTATGTATGTATGTATGTATGTACTGTATGTATGTATGTATGTATGTATGTATGTATGTATGTATGTATGTATGTATGTATGTATGTATGTATGTATGTATGTATGTATGTATGTATGTATGTATGTATGTATGTATATTACATGTATAGTAAGTATGTAGCTGTATGTGTGTGTGTGTGTGTGTGCGTGTGTTTGTGTGTGTGTGTGTGTTTGTGTGTATGAAGGCATGTGTGTGTGTTTGTGTGTCTGTGTGTGTGTGTGTGTGTGTGTGTGTGTGTGTGTGTGTGTGTGTGTGTGTGTGTGTGTGTTTGTGCATGCGTACATCAGGCCACGTGAGTGGATCGGCGCGGCCAAGAAATCCGCTCTTCGCTCTTTAAAGCTTGGTCCGCTCCGCTAATCGCTCATGTTGACCCCGCCCCCCAAGTCGCTCTCTGCTCGCTCCCCGCTCACCTTGAATCGAGCGCTCCCCCGCTCCCCGCGCCAGATCGCTCGGCAGTTTTTTTTTTTTTTTTGGAGCATGGTGTAAATTAGCTCAAACTACAACAGTCTACACCCCCTGGGCCCCTTAACAATTGTTTGTATTGAGCCGCATTGTAATTGTACCCATTCTGCAATGTTAAATAACGTTGTTTATCCATTCACTAGCTCTACTAAGCGATGATAGGC
>NC_140168.1:44514317-44534583 GCF_963971535.1 Notolepis coatsorum | reverse complement strand
AAAATGTTTGCGACTATGTGGGTTAAGAGTTAATAGGGAATCGCAGACTCACGACATAATTTCAACCACGAATAAGGATAAAGGTAGAGGCACAGCCCACTGTCAGATCAGCAGCTACCTGCAGGAGGACCGCGACACACACAGTGGCCAGGTCAACCATGAATATTCATATTCATCCACACCAGCCATTAAGAATTAAGGGAATTGAGACTCGACTCCTGAAACTAAAGAAGTTGACCTTTGAACTGTGCAGTCAAGACCAGAGAGACCTACAGTACTATACACAATACTGCTAGAGTTCTGGCACCCCAACCCCCTCCTCCTCCCCCTATGTTTCCCATCATGGAAAGTTTGGAGAGAGAAGCCATATCAGACTTTCTTCTCTATGATGCCTAATGCATACCGTATGTAAATAAATCTCTGCTCTGATGTGTGTGTGTCTTTCTCTCATTCTTTCCATTGGAGTGGGAGTTATTGGATGTGGATATTACTACTGTATGGTGGATGTGGATATGTTGGATGTAGATATGTTGGATGTGGATATGTTGGATGTGGATATGTTGGAGGTAAATATGTTGGAAGTAGACATGTTGGATGTGGATATGTTGGATGTAGATATGTTGGATGTAGATATGGTGGATGTGGATATGTTGGATGTAGATATGTTGGATGTCGATAATTATGTTGGAAGTAGATATGTTGGATGTGGATATGTTGGATGTAGATATGTTGGATGTAGATATGTTGGATGTGGATATGTTGGATGTGTATATGGTGGATGTAGATATGTTGGATGTGGATATGTTGGATGTAAATATGTTGGAAGTAGATATGTTGGATGTGGATATGTTGGATGTGGATATGTTGGATGTTGATATGTTGGATGTAGATATGTTGGATGTAAATATGTTGGAAGTAGATATGTTGGATGTGGATATGTTGGATGTAGATATGTTGGATGTAGATATGTTGGATGTGGATATGTTGGATGTGGATATGATGGATGTAGATATGTTGGATGTGGATATGTTGGATGTAAATATGTTGGAAGTAGATTATGTTGGATGTGGATATGTTGGATGTGGATATGTTGGATGTCGATAATTATGTTGGAAGTAGATATGTTGGATGTGGATATGTTGGATGTAGATATGTTGGATGTAGATATGTTGGATGTGGATATGTTGGATGTGGATATGTTGGAAGTAGATATGTTGGAAGTAGATATGTTGGATGTGTATATGTTGGATGTAAATATGTTGGAAGTAGATATGTTGGATGTAGATATGTTGGATGTGGATATGGTGGATGTAGATATGTTGGATGTGGATATGGTGGATATAGATATGTTGGATGTGGATATGTTGGATGTAAATATGTTGGAAGTAGATATGTTGGATGTGGATATGTTGGATGTCGATATGTTGGATGTGGATATGTTGGATGTCGATAATTATGTTGGAAGTAGATATGTTGGATGTAGATATGTTGGATGTGGATATGGTGGATGTAGATATGTTGGATGTGGATATGGTGGATGTAGATATGTTGGATGTAGATATGTTGGATGTGGATATGGTGGATGTAGATATGTTGGATGTGGATATGTTGGATGTAGATATGTTGGATGTAGATATGTTGGATGTGGATATGTTGGATGTGGATATGTTGGATGTAAATATGTTGGATGTGGATATGTTGGATGTCGATAATTATGTTGGAAGTAGATATGTTGGATGTAGATATGTTGGATGTAGATATGTTGGATGTGGATATGTTGGATGTAGATATGTTGGATGTAGATATGTTGGATGTAGATATGTTGGATGTGGATATGTTGGATGTAGATGTGTTGGATGTGGATATGTTGGATGTAGATATGTTGGATGTAGATATGTTGGATGTGGATATGTTGGATGTGGATATGGTGGATGTAGATATGTTGGATGTGGATATGTTGGATGTAAATATGTTGGAAGTAGATATGTTGGATGTGGATATGTTGGATGTGGTTATGTTGGATGTTGATATGTTGGATGTAGATATGTTGGATGTAGATATGTTGGATGTGGATATGGTGGATGTAGATATGTTGGAAGTAGATATGTTGGATGTAGATATGTTGGATGTAGATATGTTGGATGTAGATATGTTGGATGTGTATATGGTGGATGTGGATATGTTGGATGTAGATATGTTGGATGTAGATATGTTGGATGTGGATATGGTGGATGTAGATATGTTGGATGTAGATATGTTGGATGTAGATATGTTGGATGTGGATATGTTGGATGTGGATATGTTGGAAGTAGATATGTTGGAAGTAGATATGTTGGATGTGTATATGTTGGATGTAAATATGTTGGAAGTAGATATGTTGGATGTAGATATGTTGGATGTGGATATGGTGGATGTAGATATGTTGGATGTGGATATGGTGGATGTAGATATGTTGGATGTGGATATGTTGGATGTAAATATGTTGGAAGTAGATATGTTGGATGTGGATATGTTGGATGTCGATATGTTGGATGTCGATATGTTGGATGTCGATAATTATGTTGGAAGTAGATATATTGGATGTAGATATGTTGGATGTAGATATGTTGGATGTAGATATGTTGGATGTGGATATGGTGGATGTAGATATGTTGGATGTAGATATGTTGGATGTGGATATGGTGGATGTAGATATGTTGGATGTGGATATGTTGGATGTAGATATGTTGGATGTAGATATGTTGGATGTGGATATGTTGGATGTGGATATGTTGGATGTAAATATGTTGGATGTGGATATGTTGGATGTCGATAATTATGTTGGAAGTAGATATGTTGGATGTAGATATGTTGGATGTAGATATGTTGGATGTGGATATGTTGGATGTAGATATGTTGGATGTAGATATGTTGGATGTAGATATGTTGGATGTGGATATGTTGGATGTGGATATGTTGGATGTAGATATGTTGGATGTAGATATGTTGGATGTGGATATGTTGGATGTGGATATGGTGGATGTAGATATGTTGGATGTGGATATGTTGGATGTAAATATGTTGGAAGTAGATATGTTGGATGTGGATATGTTGGATGTGGTTATGTTGGATGTTGATATGTTGGATGTAGATATGTTGGATGTAGATATGTTGGATGTGGATATGGTGGATGTAGATATGTTGGATGTAGATATGTTGGATGTGGATATGGTGGATGTAGATATGTTGGATGTAGATATGTTGGATGTAGATATGTTGGATGTGGATATGTTGGATGTGGATATGTTGGATGTAAATATGTTGGATGTGGATATGTTGGATGTCAATAATTATGTTGGAAGTAGATATGTTGGATGTAGATATGTTGGTTGTAGATATGTTGGATGTAGATATGTTGGATGTAGATATGTTGGATGTAGATATGTTGGATGTGGATATGTTGGATGTGGATATGGTGGATGTAGATATGTTGGATGTGGATATGTTGGATGTAAACATGTTGGAAGTAGATATGTTGGATGTGGATATGTTGGATATGGTTATGTTGGATGTTGATATGTTGGATGTAGATATGTTGGATGTGGATATGGTGGATGTAGATATGTTGGATGTGGATATGTTGGATGTAAATATGTTGGAAGTAGATTATGTTGGATGTGGATATGTTGGATGTAGATATGTTGGATGTAGATATGGTGGATGTGGATATGTTGGATGTGGATATGTTGGATGTGGATAATTATGTTGGAAGTAGATATGTTGGATGTGGATATGGTGGATGTAGATATGTTGGATGTGGATATGTTGGATGTAGATATGTTGGATGTGGATATGTTGGATGTGGATAATTATGTTGGAAGTAGATATGTTGGATGTAGATATGTTGGATGTAGATATGTTGGATGTAGATATGTTGGATGTGGATATGGTGGATGTAGATATGTTGGATGTAGATATGTTGGATGTGGATATGGTGGATGTAGATATGTTGGATGTAGATATGTTGGATGTAGATATGTTGGATGTGGATATTTTGGATGTGGATATGTTGGATGTAAATATGTTGGAAGTAGATATGTTGGATGTGGATATGTTGGATGTAGATATGTTGGATGTGGATATGTTGGATGTAGATATGTTGGATGTGGATATGTTGGATGTGGATATGTTGGATGTAGATATGCTGGATGTGGATATGTTGGATGTAGATATGTTGGATGTGGATATGTTGGATGTATATATGTTGGATGTAGATATGTTGGATGTAAATATGTTGGAAGTAGATATGTTGGATGTAAATATGTTGGAAGTAGATATGTTGGATGTGGATATGTTGGATGTAGATATGTTGGATGTGGATATGTTGGATGTAGATATGTTGGATGTGGATATGGTGGATGTAGATATGTTGGATGTGTATATGTTGGATGTAAATATGTTGGAAGTAGATATGTTGGATGTGGATATGTTGGATGTAGGTATGTTGGATGTTGATATGTTGGATGTGGATATGTTGGATGTAGATATGTTGGATGTAGATATGTTGGATGTGGATATGTTGGATGTAGATATGGTGGTGGATGTGGATATGGTGGATGTAGATATGTTGGATGTAGATATGTTGGATGTAGATATGTTGGATGTAGATATGGTGGTGGATGTGGATATGTTGGATGTAGATATGGTGGATGTAGATATGTTGGATGTGGATATGTTGGATGTGGATATTGTGGTGGATGTAGATATGTTGGATGTGGATATGTTGGATGTGGATATGATGGATGTAGATATGTTGGATGTAGATATGTTGGATGTAGATATGTTGGAAGTAGATTATGTTGGATGTGGATATGTTGGATGTAGATATGTTGGATGTAGATATGTTGGATGTGGATATGTTGGATGTGGATATGTTGGATGTGGATAATTATGTTGGAAGTAGATATGTTGGATGTGGATATGGTGGATGTAGATATGTTGGATGTAGATATGTTGGATGTGGATATGTTGGATGTGGATATGTTAGGTGTAAATATGTTGGATGTGGATATGTTGGATGTCGATAATTATGTTGGAAGTAGATATGTTGGATGTAGATATGTTGGTTGTAGATATGTTGGATGTAGATATGTTGGATGTGGATATGTTGGATGTAGATATGTTGGATGTAGATATGTTGGATGTGGATATGTTGGATGTGGATATGGTGGATGTAGATATGTTGGATGTGGATATGTTGGATGTAAACATGTTGGAAGTAGATATGTTGGATGTGGATATGTTGGATATGGTTATGTTGGATGTTGATATGTTGGATGTAGATATGTTGGATGTGGATATGGTGGATGTAGATATGTTGGATGTGGATATGTTGGATGTAAATATGTTGGAAGTAGATTATGTTGGATGTGGATATGTTGGATGTAGATATGTTGGATGTAGATATGGTGGATGTGGATATGTTGGATGTGGATATGTTGGATGTGGATAATTATGTTGGAAGTAGATATGTTGGATGTGGATATGGTGGATGTAGATATGTTGGATGTGGATATGTTGGATGTAGATATGTTGGATGTGGATATGTTGGATGTGGATAATTATGTTGGAAGTAGATATGTTGGATGTAGATATGTTGGATGTAGATATGTTGGATGTGGATATGGTGGATGTAGATATGTTGGATGTAGATATGTTGGATGTGGATATGGTGGATGTAGATATGTTGGATGTAGATATGTTGGATGTAGATATGTTGGATGTGGATATTTTGGATGTGGATATGTTGGATGTAAATATGTTGGAAGTAGATATGTTGGATGTGGATATGTTGGATGTAGATATGTTGGATGTGGATATGTTGGATGTAGATATGTTGGATGTGGATATGTTGGATGTGGATATGTTGGATGTAGATATGCTGGATGTGGATATGTTGGATGTAGATATGTTGGATGTGGATATGTTGGATGTATATATGTTGGATGTAGATATGTTGGATGTAAATATGTTGGAAGTAGATATGTTGGATGTAAATATGTTGGAAGTAGATATGTTGGATGTGGATATGTTGGATGTAGATATGTTGGATGTGGATATGTTGGATGTAGATATGTTGGATGTGGATATGGTGGATGTAGATATGTTGGATGTGTATATGTTGGATGTAAATATGTTGGAAGTAGATATGTTGGATGTGGATATGTTGGATGTAGGTATGTTGGATGTTGATATGTTGGATGTGGATATGTTGGATGTAGATATGTTGGATGTAGATATGTTGGATGTGGATATGTTGGATGTAGATATGGTGGTGGATGTGGATATGGTGGATGTAGATATGTTGGATGTAGATATGTTGGATGTAGATATGTTGGATGTAGATATGGTGGTGGATGTGGATATGTTGGATGTAGATATGGTGGATGTAGATATGTTGGATGTGGATATGTTGGATGTGGATATTGTGGTGGATGTAGATATGTTGGATGTGGATATGTTGGATGTGGATATGATGGATGTAGATATGTTGGATGT
Source organism: Notolepis coatsorum (assembly GCF_963971535.1). Taxonomy (NCBI): domain Eukaryota; kingdom Metazoa; phylum Chordata; class Actinopteri; order Aulopiformes; family Paralepididae; genus Notolepis; species Notolepis coatsorum. The sequence goes on along the minus strand of NC_140168.1, from coordinate 44,528,046 downwards.
AGATATGTTGGATGTAGATATGTTGGATGTGGATATGGTGGATGTAGATATGATGGATGTAGATATGTTGGATGTAGATATGTTGGATGTGGATATGATGGATATGGATATGTTGGATGTGGATATGTTGGATGTGGATATGTTGGATGTAGATATGTTGGATGTGGATATGTTGGATGTAGATATGTTGGATGTGGCTATGGTGGATGTGGATATGATGGAAGTAGATATCTTGGATGTGGATATGTTGGATGTGGATATGTTGGATGTGGATATGATGGATGTGGATATGTTGGATGTGGATATGTTGGATGTAGATATGTTGGATGTGGATATGTTGGATGTAGATATGTTGGATGTGGATATGGTGGATGTGGATATGGTGGATGTGGATATGGTGGTGGATGTGGATATGTTGGATGTGGATATTGTGGTGGATATAGATATGTTGGATGTGGATATGTTGGATGTGGATATGTTGGTGGATGTGGATATGTTGGATGTGGATATGGTGGATGTGGATATGGTGGTGGATATGGATATGTTGGATGTGGATATTGTGGTGGATGTAGATATGTTGGATGTGGATATGTTGGATTTGGATATGGTGGTGGATGTAGATATGTTGGATGTGGATATGGTGGATGTAGATATGTTGGATGTAGATATGTTGGATGTAGATATGTTGGATGTGGATATGTTGGATGTGGATATGTTGGATGTAGATATGTTGGATGTGGATATGTTGGATGGGTATATGTTGGATGTGGATATGTTGGATGTGGATATGGTGGATGTGGATATGTTGGATGTGGATATGTTGGATGTGGATATGTTGGATGTGGATATGTTGGATGTGGATATGTTGGATGTGGATATGTTGGATGCCGATATGTTGGATGTGGATATGTTGGATGTGGATATGGTGGATGTAGATATGTTGGATGTGGATATGTTGGTGGATGTGAGTGCTCTGGACTGAATCAGCGAGGGGGATGACCTAAGAGCACGCACAGAGGTGATATGGAGCCAGCTGTTTCACGAAGACAGACGGAGAGGGAGAGAGAGAGAGAGAGAGAGGGAGAGAGAGAGAGAGAGAGAGAGAGAGCGAGAGAGAGAGAGAGAGAGAGAGAGAGCGAGAGAGAGAGAGAGAGAGAGAGAGAGAGAGAGAGAGAGAGAGAGAGAGAGAGAGAGAGAGAGAGAGTAGGTATTTTTTCTCTCTCACTGCCTGCATGCAATTGATAATGATTGAGCGGTCCCCCCATCCTACTTCATCTCCACGCCAGAGGTGAGGTGAGGCACTGGGGGGACCCGGACCATCTCTGCTATGTGAGGTGTAGGGAACACACACACACACACACACACACACACACACACACACACACACACACACACACACACACGCATGCACGCACGCACGCACCCACGCACGCACGCACGCACGCACGCACGCACGCACGCACGCACGCACGCACACACACACACACACACACAGACACACACACACACACACACACACACACACACACACACACACACACACACACACACACACACACACACACACACACACACACATGGACACACACACACACACACGCACACACACACACGCACACACACACACGCACACACACACACACACACACACACACACACACACACACACACACACACACACACACACACACACACACACACACACACACACACACACACACACACACACACACACAGTTATTACACATAGCAATCTCCTCCTCCTCCTCCTCCTCCTCCTCCTCCTCTTTTGGTCTGGGGGCCGTTTCGAAAAACACCATTACTCTGCTCAGTTTGTTGAACCACATTCTAAATTGAGAATGTGAGTGACTCATTCATGGGATATTAAAAAAGAGAAATTGAGGCAGAAGTGAGGGGATATTATTGTAAACAGCCTGGATGAAAGGAGTAGGAGGACGGCTCAGAGAGGCATCTCAGAACATTCTGGTGGAGAGGAGGGAGAGGGCAAGAGTTCTTCTCACCCCGTGCTGAGCCAAGCAATCACTCCTGTGGTTCCGTCTGTCTGCACCGGGCCATCATTTCTACGGTTCCGATCCGATTTGGATGAAACTCCACACATAGGCTAACAGCAGGCAAAGGACCCCAATTCATGAAAATATTAAAAATTGGTCTGTATTTTATTTGAATTAATCTATTTGTACACTCGCACCGCACGAAGCGCTGGCGAGGGAGTATCGCAATCACTCCTGTGGTTCCGTCTGTCTCTGTTCCAACCGTAACTTCTGCAGTTCTGATCCGCTTTGGATGAGACTTTGCACATAGGCTGACAGTAGGCCAGTGTGTTCTGCTCATGCTTTTGTAACATCTTGGTAAACGGTGCATTTATATAGCGTTTTCATCCAAAGCGCTTTACAATTTTGTTCCTCACATTCACCCATTCACTCACACAGTCACACAATGCAACGTGCCGACCTGCTCATCAGGAGCCATTAGGGGGTTAAGTGTCTTGCTCAAGGAAACAAACCGGGAACTTTACGATTACCAGACGATCGCTCTACCTCCTGAGCCACTGTCGCCACTGCCACTACTCTTCAATAAACCTGCTGTTGCTGTCACCGTCGTCACCAGTGTCCTTGCATCAGAGAGGCACCAATGTCACAGCACAGTCTCCGAGCAAGGAGAGACTTTTACGTTCACATTTAGTCATTTAGCTGACTCTTTTATCCAAAGCGACTTACAAGTTCTGTACAACAAGTCAGCAGGAAGGGTACAACTCTTTCAGCTGAGTAACAATGTTCATCAAACAGTGTTTAAATGTGGGTGCTGAGTGGATAGTAGTAGAGACATAATATTAGTATAGTAGGTAGTAATAGACAAGGACGATTATTTAGTGGAAGAGTGCATGATAGTAGAAGACAGTAAGAAGGTTCTTTTTCTTTTCTTTTTTTTATATTGATTGAAAAAGTGTGTCTTTAGTCGAAAAGATTGGGCGGGATGGCGGCTGGGTGGCGCAGCGGACACTGCACTCGTCACCAACGCTAGAGACACCGGGTTCGAATCCGGCTGTCGCCGTTACCTCCGGCTTGGGCCGGCCGTCATACTAACTCAATTGGCAGAGTTAGCGGTAGTGGGAAGTCGAAGGGTGGTAGTCTGGTCGTTGTGAACAGCGACTCCTACAGGTCGGTTGGGGCGCCTGCACAGCAAAGTCAGGAAAATGGCGGGGGCAGTGTGAGCCTCCTACACGTTACTCCTTGCCAAATGAGAGTCCATGCTGGCAGGTGAAAAGATGTGACAGGCTGCCTCCACATGTATCGGAGGGGACATGTGATGCAAGGCTTCTATCCTCCCTACAACCGGCCAGTGGGGGGCATATGTGAGCAACGATCAGGACAGGACAGGGAGAATTGGCACAAGAGGTAAATTGGGATGGGGAGAAAAATCACAGAAAAAGGAGGAGGGAAAAAGTTGATAAAAAAAAAAAAAAAAGATTAGGCGGGTTTCGGCTGTCTATCCTGACTGTGGTGGGAAGTTCGTTCCACCATTGTGGAGTGAGGACAGAGAATAGGTGGCTCCTCTTTGATGACCCTCCTGGAGCTTGGATAGGAGTGGGTCTGAGGTGCACTGGCGGACTCAGGGGGGGGGGGGGCAGGAGCTAAGAGCTAAGACCGCCCCCCATGGTGCCCCCACGGTCGAAAAACGCGCGCTTAAGTGCCCTTTTGAGTGAAAGAAATTAGAGGATGTGCCCTATTGGTGCCCCCACGGTTGAAAAATGCGCGCTAAAGTGCCCTTTTGAGTGAAAGAAATTAGAGGATGTGCCCTATTGGTGCCCCCACGGTCGAAAAACGCTCGCTTAAGTGCCCTTTTGAGTGAAAGAAATTAGAGGATGTGCCCTATTGGTGCCCCCACGGTTGAAAAACGCGCACTTAAGTGCCCTTTTGAGTGAAAGAAATTAGAGGATGTGCCCTATTGGTGCCCCCATGGTTGAAAAATGCGCGCTTAAGTGCCCTTTTGAGTGAAAGAAATTAGAGGATGTGACCTATTGGTGCCCCCACGGTTGAAAAACGCGCGCTAAAGTGCCCTTTTGAGTGAAAGAAATTAGAGGATGTGCCCTATTGGTGCCCCCACGGTTGAAAAACGCGCACTTAAGTGCCCTTTTTAGTGAAAGAAATTAGAGGATGTGCCCTATTGGTGCCCCCACGGTTGAAAAACGTACGCTAAAGTGCCCTTTTGAGTGAAAGAAATTAGAGGATGTACCCTATTGGTGCCCCCACGGTTGAAAAACGCTCGCTAAAGTGCCCTTTTGAGTGAAAGAAATTAGAGGATGTGCCCTATTGGTGCCCCCACGGTTGAAAAACGTACGCTAAAGTGCCCTTTTGAGTGAAATAAATTAGAGGATGTACCCTATTGGTGCTCTCACGGTTGAAAAACGCTCGCTAAAGTGCCCTTTTGAGTGAAAGAAATTAGAGGATGTGCCCTATTGGTGCCCCCACGGATGAAAAACTCGCGCTTAAGTGCCCTTTTGAGTGGCGAAGAATTAGAATCTGGTGCTAACATGGTCAATAATGCTTATTTTGGACAGAAAAATGTGTCTTAAACATTTAAATTGACCAACCATAGACCGTTTTTATTCCAATCAAGGCAAGAAGGCTAGTGGTATGTGCTATATGACATATTATTTTATAATACAATTATAACATTGTAGGCTACAGTACAAATATTATATACAGTACAATTATATTACTATTATAAAACTAATATTATTTGCTCCACCTTAGATAAAGACAGTATAGACAATGAAGATGGAGATATTCACAAGGGAAATGGTGAAGAAGTGGAGGAAGGAGAAAATGCAGATGATTGTATGGAGAGAAACGATGAAGAAGTGGAGGAAAGAGAGAATGCAGATAATGCTATGGAGAGAGATGGTGAAGAAGTGGAGGAAAGAGAGAATGCAGATAATGCTGTGGAGAGAGATGGTGAAGAAGTGGAGGAAGGAGAAAATGTAGATGATTGTATGGAGAGAAACGATGAAGAAGTGGAGGAAAGAGAGAATGCAGATAATGCTATGGAGAGAGATGGTGAAGAAGTGGAGGAAGGAGAAAATGCAGATGATTGTATGGAGAGAAACGATGAAGAAGTTGAGGAAAGAGAGAATGCTGATAATGCTATGGAGATAAATGATGGTGACACAACAACAAATAACTTGAATGCTCTACTGTTGCCATTAAAATATCCCACTGATCTAGCCCATGTTCAGAAGCACAGCATAGACCACCACTCTGATAGATTTGTTGAGTTTTGTTGCTCTATTGGACCTTGTCAACCAGTTCTAACTTATCCAAAGACAGAGGGGCATTCATTCCACAGGGAGTGGTATCAAGATAATTACTGGCTAGAATATTCTATGGAAAGTGATTCTATGTTTTGTTTTGGTTGCCGACTTTTCTTGAAAGAGAGAAAATATGATAATAAAGCAGCTTGGAGAACAGGGGGAGTTAACAATTGGAGAAAAGGCTCAGAGAAAATTAAGGAGCATAAACAAACAGAAGCACATATGGTAAGCATGGTAAGATGGAGCAACTTCAAACAGAGACCACTGGAAGAGGCTTTCAGGAGGGCAGACGTAGAAGGCCAAGCCAAAAGAGAACAGGAATGACAAAGAAACAGGGAGCTAATGACAAGACTGGTAGACATCACATTGTATCTTGCACGGCAAGATGGGGCGTTCAGGGGTCATGATGAAAGTGGTACATATTTGAACAAAGGGAATTTCCTTGAACTTGTACAGCTACTTGCAAAATATGACTCCACCATCAAAATGCACCTTGATCAAATCAATCACATCCAGTCTCAACAGAAAAAACCACAGACATCACTGTTGTCCTACAAGACACAGAATGACATAATCAGTGCCCTTGCCACCTATGTCAGAAGAGTAATTCTCAAAGAAATGGAAGATTCCAAAATATTCTCCATTCTCTTGGATGAGACAACTGATGTTTCTCATGTCGAACAAGTGTCCTTTGTTGTTTGCTTTGTCCATCAGATGGAAATCAAGGAGAGATTTTTACAAGTTTGTGATGTGAGTGAAACAACAGCAAAATAATTGGAGAATGTTGTGATGACATTCCTTGAGGAGAATGGATTAAAAGTGGAAGACATCAGGGGCCAAGGCTACGATGGAGCTGCAAATATGAGCGGAAGCTACAACGGTCTGCAGTCGCAAATTCAGAGCCACAATGAGAAAGCTTTATACGTGCACTGCCATGCCCACTGTCTCAACCTGGTCTTGGTGGAGAGTGCCAAATCAAGCCAGCATTTTTTTCGGTTTTTCAATTTAGTTGAAAATCTGTACACTTTCATATCCAGATCTCCAAAACGCCACGCTGCGTTTGTGAAAATGCAACAAACCATGTACCCTGGCCAAAGACTCTGTGAACTGAAAAGGCTGTCTGACACACGGTGGGTGTGTAGAGAAGATGCTCTGAGATCCCTGAAGAAGGTCCTTTCTGCTGTGGTGAAGCTGCTTCAGAACATGGCTGATAGTGATCCACCAGACTCTGCAGCAGGTGATGCCCGGATGCTCTTGCGTAGCATAGATTTTGAATGTATGCTATGCATGGAGATTGCCACACCTGTCTTCAATGAGACTGCCATCGCATCTGCTTCACTTCAGAGAAAAGACCTTGACTTGTCAGCATCATACACCATTGTGGAGGGAGTCATACAAAGAGTGAAAGCAATGAGGAAGGATGAGGAGTTCAAGGTCCTTTTCTCAAAAGCAAAAGGGCAAGCAGAGGCAGCAGGCATTGAGGTGCCAGAAGAAATACCTGGACAAACAAGACGCAGGAAGGTACCTCAAAGGTACAGGTATAGCTCTCAATCTGCTACAGAGGACTACCAAGTCCAAGACTTGGAGGAGCACTACCGGGGAAAGGTGTTCTTTACCTTTCTTGACATACTCTCCCATGAGCTACACCGAAGATTCAAAGGGAAGGATGACACGCCTACTGGGTCAATCCTATCAGGTCTTCACTGCCTTACCATCTCAAGTCACTGGAAGGGCATGACAAACGACACAGCTGCTGTATCTGTCAGAGATGTGTGCCAGTTTTATGATGTAGAGGAAGAGAATGTTGTCACCGAACTCAAGGTATTCCACTCTTCATATGCTCTCCCCTCCAACAATGTCAAAGCTGCGCTTAAGTGCCTTAAAGACAATGATGTGGAATCTGTTTTCCCAAATATAACCATGCTCCTCAAAACATATGGTACAATACCAGTGACAACTGCTTCAGTAGAGCGATCATTCTCTAAACTGAAGCTGATCAAAACCCAGCTCAGAAACCGATGTGGGGGAAAAAGGCTCTCTGATCTTATGCTGCTTTCAATTGAGAGGGATATCCCAATTGATCATAATGAGGTCATTGACATATATAAACAGAGGACCAAAAGACGAATTCTGCTATGACTCCCCCACCCCCATCCATTGCAGCAATGGAGAGCCAGCACATACAAATCTGTCCATGAAAATAACCAACATATTTTCATTAGAGGTGATAGAGGAGAGGACAGAGGATGGCAGGAGGGAGGAGTCAGGTGGTACAATATAGTAAGTTTAATGGAGAGAATGGGGAAGATAGGGAGGGAGAGGGAGAGAAAGAGAGGGAGAGAAGGAGAGGACAGGAGGAGAGGACAGGATGAGAGAAGGAGAGTAAAGGACAGGAGGAGAGAAGGAGAGGAGAGGACAGGAGGAGAGAAGGAGTGGACAGGAGGAGAGAAGGGGAGTACAGGAGGAGAGAAGGGTAGTATAGGAGGAGAGAAGGGGAGTACAGGAGGAGAGTAGGGGAGTATAGGAGGAGAGAAGGGGAGGAGAGGACAGGAGGAGAGAATGAGAGGAGAGGGGGAGTACAGGAGGAGAGAACATGAGAGAAGGGGAGGAGAGAGAAAGGAAGAAGCTAAAACACACTCGAATTAACTTTAAAGGGGAACTCCAACATTTTGGGAAATTAGCTTATTTAACATCTTCCCTGGAGTTAGACAAGAAGATACATACCTTTTTTGTCTCTGTGCGTGCATTTTAGCTTTGGGAATAGACGCTCCGTTAGCATAGCTTAGCTTCATCACTGGAAGTGAGGCAGGACAGTAGCCTTACAGTGCCTTACAGTGTATTGCAAGGTCTGACATTGACCAAACTTGATATGCATGACCTTGGTGGGCTCTAGGTCAACTCCTGAAAAGGGGGTCAATGTCAGACTTTGCAATCAAAAGTTAGGGGGCTAATAACCCTTGCCATAATTTCAGTGCGCCCCCTAACTTTTGATTGCAAGGTCTGACATTGACCCCCTTTTCAGGAGTTGACCTAGAGCCCACCAAGGTCATGCATATCAAATTTGGTCAATGTCAGACCTTGCAATACACTGTAAGGCACTGTAAGGCTACTGTCCTGCCTCACTTCCAGTGATGAAGCTAAGCTATGCTAACGGAGCGTCTATTCCCAAGGCTAAAATGCACGCACAGAGACAAAAAAGGTATGTATCTTCTTGTCTAACTCCAGGGAAGATGTTAAATAAGCAAATTTCCCAAAATGTTGGAGTTCCCCTTTAACTGTTAAACTGTTTTATGAAATAAAAATGTTAAAGGTGTATTGTTCCCTGTGTGTATTTATCATATAGGTGTGGTTATACTATTAATCTGGATTGTCTATGTTATTCTAATGTTAATCTTAATCAAGGATGAAGACTATTTCATCATACATGACGCATCATAGCTTTTTGCTTACTGACGGGGTCCCATGTTGTGCAGTAGGTGCCCTTTTTTTTATTTTCGCCCGTGCCCTTCAAACAGCCGGAGTCCGCCACTGCTGAGGTGGCCAGAAGATGCAGAGCGGAGGGGTCTTGAGGATGTGTAGTTAGAGACCATTGACCGGAGGTAGGTGGGAGCCGTTCCCTTCGCTGCACGATATGCCAGGTCAAGGACCTTGAAGTGGATTTGTGCGGTGATGGGGAGAATCCGGAACGGGAGATTTATTTTAATTAAACATTTAAAAACTTTCTTTACAAGTGAAATACAAATACATACCGATTTAAGAGACCATTCAGGACTGCAGAAGTAGAATTGGATGATCCGCGTTATGGAGTGCACCGCTGTGGTGGACGTTCCAGCGGTTCCATGAGGGAGGCAGCAGTGGTTCCATGAGGGAGGGAGCAGTGGTTCCATGAGGGAGGGAGCAGTGGTTCCATGAGGGAGGGAGCAGTGGTTCCATGAGGGAGGCAGCAGTGGTTCCATGAGGGAGGCAGCAGTGGTTCCATGCAGTGGTTCCATGAGGGAGGGAGCAGTGGTTCCATGAGGGAGGCAGCAGTGGTTCCATGAGGGAGGGAGCAGTGGTTCCATGAGGGAGGCAGCAGTGGTTCCATGAGGGAGGCAGCAGTGGTTCCATGAGGGAGGCAGCAGTGGTTCCATGAGGGAGGCAGCAGTGGTTCCATGAGGGAGGGAGCAGTGGTTCCATGAGGGAGGGAGCAGTGGTTCCATGAGGGAGGGAGCAGTGGTTCCATGAGGGAGGCAGCAGTGGTTCCATGAGGGAGGGAGCAGTGGTTCCATGAGGGAGGCAGCAGTGCGCACAGCTGTCAGACACTGGTCCCAAAGTTGAGGTAAATTGTAATGAGGTGTCTTGCTCCATGGCAGGAATGAAGTAGCCCTTGAATCTTCATTGTAGGTATAGCTAACGGTACCCAGATGAGTAGGCTTTGGCCGTCTCACGCGGGTGTAGGCATCTCTCTGAGTGCCCTTCTAGTTTCATTTGATTTAAGGTTGTTTAACCAGGCAGACATTTTATTTAAGGTTTTAACCAGGCAGATGTTTGATTTAAGTTTGATTTAACCAGGCAGACATTTGATTTAAGGTTGATTTAACCAGGCATATGTTTGATTTAAGTTTGATTTAACCAGGCAGACATTTGATTTAAGGTTGATTTAACCAGGCATATGTTTGATTTAAGTTTGATTTAACCAGACAGGCATTTGATTTAAGGTTGATTCAACCAGGCAGACATTTGATTTAAGGTTGATTTAACCAGACAGATCCATTATTTAAAGAAAGAATGATGAAAACCTTGCATGGCCGAAAAGTATATAGTTTCAAATAAAATAATTTCACCATTCAAATAAATAATTTTGAAGGGATGTCAGAGTCCATCGGCTCCAGTCATTTTGCTCAGGACTCAAGACGACCTTTTCTATTCGAAGGGCACCTGATAATTACCAAGCCTACTGCGACTTGAAGGATTTGATCCTTTTCTGGAGAATATGTGGTCTCAAGAAAAAAACTCTTGTTTTAAATGTGAATGTGTGCATGCGTGCATGTTGGAGGAAGTGACTGAATGTGTGCGTGTTGGAGGAAGTGAGTGAATGTGTGTGTGTGTGTGTGTGTGTGCATGTTGGAGGAAGTGAATGAATGTGTGTATGTGTGCATGTTGGAGGAAGTGAGTGAATGTGTGTGTGTGTGTGTGTGTGTGTGTGCATGTTGGAGGAAGTGAATGAATGTGTGTATGTGTGCATGTTGGAGGAAGTGAATGAATGTGTGTATGTGTGCATGTTGGAGGAAGTGAATGAATGTGTGCATGTTTGAGGAAGTGAGTGAATGTGTGTATGTGTGCATGTTGGAGGAAGTGAATGAATGTGTGCATGTTGGAGGAAGTGAGTGAATCTGTGTGTGTGTGTGTGTACATGTTGGAGGAAGTAAGTGAATGTGTGTGTGTGTGTGTACATGTTGGAGGAAGTAAGTGAATGTGTGTGTGTGTGTGTACATGTTGGAGGAAGTAAGTGAATGTCTGTGTGTGTGCGTGCATGTTGGAGGAAGTGAATGTCTGTGTGTGTGCGTGCATGTTGGAGGAAGTGAATGACTGTGTGTGTGTACATGTTGGAGGAAGTGAGTGAATGTGTGCATGTTGGAGGAAGTAAGTGAATGTGCGTGTGCGACTGTGCGTGCATGTTGGAGGAAGTGAATGAATGTGTGTGTGTGTGTGCATGTTGGAGGAAATGAATGAATGTGTGTGTGTGCATGCATGTTGGAGGAAGTGAGTGAATGTGTGTGTGTGTGTGTGCATGTCGGAGGAAGTGAGTGAATGTGTGTGTGTGTGTGTGTGTGTGTGTGTGCATGCATGTTGGAGGAAGTGAGTGAATGTGTGTGTGTGTGCATGTCGGAGGAAGTGAGTGAATGTGTGTGTGTGTGTGTGTGTGTGTGTGTGCATGCTGGAGAAACTTAAAAGGAACAAGGAACAAGCTGAGAGGAGCATAAGAGCGATGACCTAAAAACAAAACAGAACAAGAACTAGAGAACAGTCAGTCCCTCCCTAATCCCCCCCCCCCCCCCCCCCCCCCCCCCCCCCCCCCTGTGTTGCTTGTCCCGTCCTCTGTGACTGGGGGCCATTCTTCAAGACACTCTTCATGAGGCTGTGCTTCCTCTGTAGTGCACGGTCGTGGGCGTTTTCCTAGAACTAGCCAGATGCTTGGAATTCAAGGGAACGCTGGCTCAGTGCCAGGGAAGGGTGGTGGGAGAAGAGATAGAGGGAGAGAGAGAGAGAGAGAGAGAGAGAGAGAGAGAGAGAGAGAGAGAGAGAGAGAGAGAGAGAGAGAGAGAGAGAGAGAGAGAGGTGGAGGGATGGATAGAAGGGATGTGGGGTGGGGTGGTCCTAGTATTCTTGGAAAAACACTGGCGCTGTTGACAGTGGTTCCACTGCGAGATACCAGGGTCTGGCTCTCTCTTACACAACATCGCTGTTCTGGGACCAAGAACCTGCTTCCCCTGGGCATCTGGTTTATAATAACCATTTGAAAGGGGAAAGCTTATCCTGGATCACCCATCCTACTTGGATAAATACACATGGGTGTTTCATTCAAGCCTCTTGAGTGCAGCAATAATGATCAAGAATTAGACTTCATGTCATGTAAAAACTGATCCTGGATCACCATTCCAACATTGAGACGTCTTAACCCTTTCAGGTACATGCTCTCGCATGTGATTATTAAAATTGAGAATTTGAGAATTGAGCATCCTGATGATGATGATGATGATGATGATGATGATGATGATGATGATGATGATGATGATGTTGAAGTGGTCAAATTTAAAGATTGAATTTTGAGGGTGAAAAAAAAGTTTTTAAACAGACCGTCCTCTGGAGCACTAATCTGGAATCTCAGACCAAGTACTTTCAGACAACAATCGTTGATAACAACCCAAGAGGTAAAACTGCCTCTGGCTCAGCCTGTTTGATAAACACCAGGCCAGGCAGGCTTCCAGTGAATCATTAGCCTCCTTGACAACACAGAGAGGAGAGTAATGCCGCAGCAATGCCATGGAAATATGAACCGTGCCATGCATGAGTAGAACTGAGTCAGAGAGAGCAGCCCTCACCACTCCACACAGCAGACACATGGGACAGGTGATAGCAGGCCTACATGAGTGAGTTATAATGAGGGGGAAATTGCCTTCTACTCCAAATGTGAACTGTATGTGTAAGTCATCTGAAACCACTCACTTCCTGATTAAGGTGATTCGGGGAAAAGATCAGAGATGTTATACTAATGATCTTGTACCGAGAAAGGAGGTCTGATACATGTGGGGTTGGCGTGTGTGTGTGTGTGTGTGTGTGTGTGTGTGTGTGTGTGTGTGTGTGTGTGTGTGGTGTGTGTGTGTGTGTGTGTGTGTGTGTGTGTGTGTGTGTGTGTGTGTGTGTAGGTGGGTGGGTGTGTGTGTGTGTGTGTAGGTGGGTGGGTGGGTGTGTGTGTGTGTAGGTGGTGGGTGTGTACAAGTGTACTAGTGTGTGCACTGTACATGTTTGTCTGTGTTTGTCTGCATGTCTCTGTGTGTGTGTCATGGCAGGTGGTCTGCAGCTGTGGCAGCTGTGTGTGTGTGTGTGTGTGTGTGTGTGTGTGTGTGTGTGTGTGTGTGTGTGTGTGTGTGTGTGTGTGTGTGTGTGTGTGTGTGTGTGTTAGGGCTGTCCCTGAAGCCTGTTTTTGGGATTCAAACTTCGTCAGGGTTTTTCGAACAGACGTTCGAACCTTCATTTTAAAAATATATATTTAAAAAAAGTTTTTTTTTATACAAACCAAATCCACAATTTGAATAAAGTGATTAATTAATAATTTTTTTTTATTAAAACAACTTTCTCTAATGAATATAACTCATCAGTTTTAATACTATAATATTAGTGTAGCCTAATCTTTATCTGCAACTGTGAAGAAAACCCACATTGGTTTAAACAGAATGAATAGACACATAAAAAAAAATAAAAATATATAAAATATAAATATATATATATATTATTTTTTTATTAAACATTTTATGTTTGTTGAATGTTGATTTAGAATTCGAATGCCAATGTAACGAACGAATGTACGAACGTTCAAAGGTGTGGGCTCAGCCCTAGTGTGTGTGTGTGTGTGTGTGTGTGTGTGTGTGTGTGTGTGTGTGTGGTGTGTGTGTGTGTGTGTGTGTGTGTGTGTGTGTGTGTGTGTGTGTGTGTGTGCGTGTGTGTGTGTGTGTGTGTGTGTGTGTGTGTGTGTGTGTGTATATATATGCATGTGTGTGTGTGTCTGTGTGTGTGTATATATATGTGTTGTGTGTGTGTGTGTGTGTGTGTGTGTGTGTGTGTGTGTGTGTGTGTGTGTGTGTGTGTGTGTGTGTGTGTGTGTGTGTGTGTGTGTGTGTGTGTGTGTGTGTGTGTGTG
>NC_140168.1:44447841-44510341 GCF_963971535.1 Notolepis coatsorum | reverse complement strand
TTAGTGGGTTACATTGCTGGAGGTGTATGTTAAACATCTGCAGAGTTTCAAGTCAAAGGGAGTTATTCTCTCCGACAGGAATAACTCTTCCTGAACTGCTTGAAATGCCCAGTTTTTAGTCCAGCCTTTTCTTCACTATTTAACACAATGGTTTACTATTGGCATATATGTCTAATGTTTTTTATTATTGTACAGTCTTGCAATAAAAAAAAAAAGAACCAATGCACTCTGGTCTGACTCCTGACTTATGTATCTCTGTATGTATAAAAAATATATATATATATATATATATGTTTTCAAATCTCTGGCGACTCTTTTATTTCTCTTTTTTTTTCTTTTTCTTTTTCTTTTTTTTTGCGTTTGCTGTTTGAGGCTGCTGCTGAATGACATAGCCTGTACAGCTGTAACTAGGTGCCTTTTGGGAAATGGACATAATTATGGGCTTTTTAATTCAGACACTCAAATAATTTCAAATGAAAGAGCCCCCAACAGAGGCAGAGCGATGCAGCCTCAGGACATAAATTGGTCCATTTAAAGACAGCTCTGACTGAATAATGTGACCACCACACACCAAACAAGCACTGAGGTGCTGTATGAGTGAGTATAGCTGTTTCGATCTTATCCAAACATCAGACATTTTTTTACAACATAAAAATGGCATCAAATTGAATATTAAATATAAAACATTAGTGACTTAAATATCCAGTGCAATGATGTTTTAATTTGGTCATAAATAGCTTTTTGTTGGATATTAATGTCATGTTTTCAGCTTCAGATGTATCATTTGATTTGTTAGTTTTTTAGTGTGTTTTAGGTCACCCTCTCTGAGCACAGACACCCCTCGGAAGACTCAGGGGGCGTGGCCTTTTCTTCACTAGACAGTAGACACTTTAGATCAGGAGGCGTGGCCTTTTCTTCACTAGACAGTAGACACTTTAGATCAGGAGGCGTGGCCTTTTCTTCACTAGACAGTAGACACTTTAGATCAGGAGGCGTGGCCTTTTCTTCACTAGACAGTAGACACTATAGATCAGGAGGCGTGGCCTTTTCTTCACTAGACAGTAGACACTTTAGATCAGGCGGCGTGGCCTTTTCTTCACTAGACAGTAGACACTTTAGATCAGGAGGCGTGGCCTTTTCTTCACTAAACAGTAGACACTATAGATCAGGAGGCGTGGCCTTTTCTTCACTAAACAGTAGACACTATAGATCAGGAGGCGTGGCCTTTTCTTCACTAGACAGTAGACACTTTATATCAGGAGGCGTGGCCTTTTCTTCACTAAACAGTAGACACTATAGATCAGGAGGTGTGGCCTTTTCTTCACTAAACAGTAGACACTATAGATCAGGAGGCGTGGCCTTTTCTTCACTAGACAGTAGACACTTTAGATCAGGAGGCGTGGCCTTTTCTTCACTAGACAGTAGACACTATAGATCAGGAGGCGTGGCCTTTTCTTCACTAGTCAGTAGACACTATAGATCAGGGGGGCGTGGCCTTTTCTTCACTAGACAGTAGACACTATAGATCAGGGGGGCGTGGCCTTTTCTTCACTAGACAGTAGACACTATAGATCAGGGGGGCGTGGCCGTTTCTTCACTAGACAGTAGACACTATAGATCAGGGGGGCGTGGCCTTTTCTTCACTAGACAATAGACACTATAGATCAGGAGGTGTGGCCTTTTCTTCACTAGACAGTAGACACTATAGATCAGGAGGCGTGGCCTTTTCTTCACTAGACAGTAGACACTTTAAATCAGGGGGGTGTGGCCTTTTCTTCACTAGACAGTAGACACTTTAGATCAGGAGGCGTGGCCTTTTCTTCACTAGACAGTAGATCTATAGATCAGGGGTGACAGTAGACACTATAGATCAGGGGTGACAGTAGATCTATAGATCAGGGGTGACAGTAGACACTATAGATCAGGGGTGACAGTAGATCTATAGATCAGGGGTGACAGTAGACACTATAGATCAGGGGTGAGACAGTAGACACTATAGATCAGGGGTGAGCCAGTAGACACTATAGATCAGGGGTGACAGTAGATCTATAGATCAGGGGTGACAGTAGATCTATAGATCAGGGGTGACAGTAGATCTATAGATCAGGGGTGACAGTAGATCTATAGATCAGGGGTGACAGTAGACACTATAGATCAGGGGTGAGACAGTAGACACTATAGATCAGGGGTGACAGTAGATCTATAGATCAGGGGTGACAGTAGATCTATAGATCAGGGGTGAGACAGTAGACACTATAGATCAGGGGTGACAGTAGATCTATAGATCAGGGGTGAGCAGCCTTTCCGAGCATGAGATCTACTTTGCCCTTTTCCAAGGCTGGAGAGATCTACTGGAGAGATCTACCATCGCCAGCCAAGCAGAAAACCCCCACCACCTTCTCATCACAGCCTGGCTAATTATAATAATACAAACACAGAATTGGTCCATATTTTAATATTAATGATAATGTGTAAATTCTTACTATCTGGGGAGACAAGCATAATGCACATTGATATCATGAAACAATACAAATAAATGATATGAATGACCTGATAATGGAGGCACTTATTATCCTTATTAGACCTCTGTGGAGAGAGAGATTCCTCTAATTATTTTTGCAACTCTTTGCTCTCTAGTAAAAATGTATGATTAAACCAGTTATGATTCCTTGGTAAAGCAGCAACAGGCTTCAGAGACAGAGAGAGATGAAAGGATTCGGCGAAGCGGCTGCACTCGTATCGATTTCTTCCCATGTTATCAAGATGCCTCATCTGTACGCAACCTAATACTGTTATTCTCACTTAAGTAATACAGAGAACATGGTGCTTGTGTTGATTCATAAAGGAAACAACATTTAGCTTATTATAGGACGGGTGGCAACCTTCCCTCTCCTCCAGCACAGGGACAGCCTCCTCTGTACTTTGTGCCAGAATGGAACGTCCTCGTGTTCAATATCCTTATTAAACTATGAAATTATGAAAGAAATCCTATTCTGTGTAGGTCGCTGTCTCTTGGGGTCTCGTTTTTTTTTTTATTATTATTATTATTGGTCTTTTTCCCCCTCCATTTTTCCTCCGATTTTCTCCCATCCCAATGTTAGTCGTATGCCAATTCCCAGTCCCTTCCTGGTCGCTGCGCACTTACCCCCCACAGTCAGATCATCTGGGAGAGTGGAGGCTACCACGTGCTTCCTCCGACACACGTCCAGCCAATCACCGCTTCTTTTCACCTGGCAGCGCGGATTCTCATCGAGAGGGCGTAGCGTGTGGGAGGACCACACTATCCCCCTCAAGTCCTATCCGCGCTTAGCAGGCGCCCCGACCGAACTGTAGGAGTCGCTGTTTACAACGACCCGGACCCACCCCGCCAGCTTCTACCACCCTCCAATACAGCCAATTGTATTGGTGCAGACGGCCAGCCAAGCTGGTGACAACCCCGGAGCTGTGAGCTGGATTCGAACAGGCGAATCCAGCTCACAGCTCCGGGGCTGGTGACGAACGCAATCTCCGCTCGGCCACCTAACCGCCTTTCTTGGGGTCTCGTTCTATAGCCTACCCATCCTTAATTCTGGTTTCACAGTCTGGTCATTTCCTCATGTAAGAGGCTACACACCTGGCTGATAGCTGCATAATAGTCCCAGGGCTATTCGTGACGCAATGTTAAGCGTGTGAATGCAAAACCCAGGGGACCCAGTGAAAGCCTGCGAAAAAAAAGAAGCCATGCTAAAGAGATGCTTTACTGTTGAGCACTCCTCTCAGTCCTGTCACTCAGCTGGATGTGACTGATGGGCCAATCAGATGAACCCGTGTATATTCTGTGATATTTCAAAGGAAGCAGATTGGATATCTGAAATGGCTTGATTTTGTTGATAGCCAGGGGGATAGATATCAAAGAGATTCAGTAAAACAACAGTAATTTTATGGCAACATAAACAACACAAATGTGATTTTCATTGTACTGAATCTTTAAGTGTCTGCTAATTTCCAAGTACACAACACAACGGAACAGATGAAGCCACATTGTCCTTGGCTCTGTAACCTACACTGGTATCAGCCTGCAAGACCGGAGGATGCTCAGGACGACACGGCCGTCTCTAGCGAATCCTTCCTGAATGGCTAGTGTTTCTGAACCGCGTGACCCAGAATGTGTTTTACAATTTTCGTTTAATTAGGCTGTGAAGACACGACTCATTCCGACTGCTGTCCCGAGAGCTAAATTAATTACTGAGACAAAGCACATTCTTGGCAAAGATGAATCATTGCAGTATTTGGGGAATGAGCAAAGGTCCCTGTTCAAGGGCTGAAACGCTGCCTTGATCTGAATGGCATGTTCTGAACCCCTTCTCATATTCATATTCAGATTCAGATTCAGACAACTTTATTGATCCCACATGGGGCAATTCAAATAGTAGCTTCACGAGTAACAAAAACAACAAACAACAAAAACAAAAACATCTCAACGACAGCACGGCAACAACAACATTCCATGCAATACACAATTCAGTAAAAGTAAAAGTAAAAACAGACGACTACTGTAAGTGTAAAAGGCTACTTAAAATGACTACTGTCTGTGTTTAAAAGTCTGATAGCCGAGGGGACAAAATATTTGGCGTAACGATTGGTCCTACTTAATGGAATGTCATAACGGCGGCCAGAAGGCAACAACGAAAACTTCTGAGACAGAGCGTGGAGAGGTTGATTAGTGATGCTCGTCCCCTTCTTGACCACCTGGTCCCTCCAGAGAGAACATAGGTCTCTCTGTTTTACTCCAATTATTTTGGAGCACACTTATGTGCATTTACATTTACATGATATGTAGTAATATAAGTATAGTAGCATAGTAGTAGGGTACATAGTAGGAAAAATAAAGAGATATTGTGTTCGCTTTTAACAGAAGCTGTCATTTCTGCTCTATTTAGTCTTTCTCAGTTTCTCCCCCGATTCTTGATTCTGATCTATTCTGATATGAATACAAACGCTCTTCCTCTCTCTCCTTGTCTTCCTCTCCTCCCCTGCTTTTTTAGGAGTAGTCTCTCTGTCTCTCTCGTTTCTTCTTTCTCTCTCCTTCCCTTCATCCGACGTCCTCCATCATGTTTCCCCTTCTGTCTCCTCCACCCTCCCTCTCTCTGTCTCCCTCCCTCCCTCGGTGGTCATGACTGTCTCCCCCGCAGGGTGATCCACAGATGGCCGGGCTCGACTCATCCGGCCAGCAGCCCGGCCCAGCCAGCGCGCTCTGACCCTGCGGCCGTGTGGGCAGGTCGTTCATTCCACTAAATGACTGTGTCATCTGTCGGCCCGCGGAAACCGCCGTCTGTGAGTTATGGCCAATTCAGGCTAATCGCAACAGAGAGGGATGTGTGCCAGAGAGCTGACCCCACAGAGTGACACCGTCGAGAGGGAGAGAGAGAGAGAGAGAGAGAGAGAGAGAGAGAGAGAGAGAGAGAGAGAGAGAGAGAGAGAGTTAGAGTTAGAGAGATAGGGAGAGAGAGAGTGAGAGAGAGAGAGAGAGAGAGAGAGAGAGAGAGAGAGAGAGAGAGAGAGAGAGAGAGAGAGAGAGAGAGAGATAGGGAGAGAGAAGGAGAGAGAGTTAGAGTTAGAGAGATAGGGAGAGAGAGAGAGAGAGAGAGAGAGAGAGAGAGAGAGAGAGAGAGAGAGAGAGAAAGATGGAGAGAGAGAGAGAGATAGGGAGAGAAGGAGAGAGAGTTAGAGTTAGAGAGATAGGGAGAGAGAGAGTGAGAGAGAGAGAGAGAGAGAGAGAGAGATAGGGAGAGAGAAGGAGATAGAGTTAGAGAGTTAGAGAGATAGGGAGAGAGAGGGAGATAGAGAGAAAGAGAGGGGGAGAGAGAGAAAAAGAGATAGAGAGAGAGAGATAGAGAGAGAGAGAGAGAGATAGAGAGAGGGAGATAGAGAGAGAGAGAGAGAGAGAGAGAGAGAGAGAGAGAGAGAGAGAGAGAGAGAGAGAGAGGGTTGTCATTAGTTGTGATTGATATGAGGTTTCACATTCTTCACTATATTGCTGAATCCTGGCGTCACGTGTGTGAATAGGGCACTGCAGGACAGCGTGGGATAATAGGGTTTTTGATACTAATACCTCACGTACAATGATTTATGCTCACTCTCCCTTTCTCTCTCTCCCCCATCTCTCTCTCTCTCTCTCTTTCTCTCTCTCTCTCTCTCTATCGGTTTCTCAGAGCTCTCGAAAATCACGGATGTGCCAAGAATTCCGACTAGCGCGTTTGTATTGACAGAATGATTGGCTGGTGTGTGTGTGTGTGTGTGTGTGTGTGTGTGTGTGTGTGTGTGTGTGTGTGTGTGTGTGTGTGTGTGTGTGTGTGTGTGTGTGTGTGTGTGTGTGTGTGTGTGTGTGTGTGTGCGTGCACTTGGCAAGTGTAATGAAATAACAAGCAAAGCAGAGCGCGCTCCCACCGGCACTCCCAGATTAAATGGAGAGGTTCAGGGGGACGTCTATGTCCTCAGATGGAAAGGACGATAACCAACTCTCGTGTTTTCATTAAAGGGGGAATTGTCTCTTGTAATCTATGCCTCGTATGATAAGAATTCCCCACAGTAGTGGAGACACGTGAAGACAAGCGGGCCAGCCAAACCACCGCCCCCCCACCCCTCCTTCCCCCGCAACACCCTTGCTATCCCAAGGAAGAGAAAGGCCAGGTTAGCAGTGTATGTGTGTGTGCGTGCGTGCGTGCGTGCGTGCGTGCGTGCGTGCGTGCGTGCGTGCGTGCGTGCGTGCGTGTGTGTGTGCGCGTGTGTGTGTGTGTGTGTGTGTGTGTGTGTGTGTGTGTGTGTGTGTGTGTGTGTGTGTGTGTGTGTGTGTGTGTGTGTACTGTATGTTAGCAAGAGGAAACAGCTCTGCAGCAGTGAAGACGCAGTGCGGGCCGCCTTACACCTTTTTGTATTCCACATTCAACCCAGTTTTTCCTCACGCAGCGCCTGTCACAGCAGACCAATGGTCTGCAGATACACATGAACAGAACGCACACACACACACACACACACGCACGCACGCACACACACACACACACACACACACGCACGCACGCACGCACGCACGCACGCACGCACGCACGCACGCACGCACACACACACACACACACACACACACACACACACACACACACACACACACACACACACACACACACACACACACACACACACACACACACACACACACACACACACACACACACACACACACACACACACACACACACTAAACAGGCATTAAACAGGCTCCCATGAATCACGATGGAATTCGTTTGAGCTTGACTACGAAGCAATCAGCTTAAAAAAAAGAAGAGAGATTAGATTAATAATGTAACAGTCCCAGTTGTACACAGTAAACTAGTCCAAGAGGTTTATTAAGCGTTGATGGAATACATGGACATGACTCTTAAACTTGACTGACACACAGAGGGTGGAGGTGCTGTCACAACCCTTCATGAAGTCCAGGAGGGAGCATGCACGCACGCACGCACGCACGCACGCACGCACGCACACGCACGCACACACGCACGCACACACCCCCATACGCACACACAGACACACACACACACACACACACACACACACACACACACACACACACACACACACACACACACACACACACACACACACACACACACACACACACACACACACACACACACACACACACACACACACACACACACACACACACATACTAGGAATATTCTCGTTACAAAGATCCCCTCGATTTTATATAACAATTTATCTATAAGTCTTGACAGACACAACCATTCCACCAGACATGCTTCTGCACGAGGTTTTACACTTCCAAAAGTGAGGTCGAATGCAATGAAGCGAACTGTCATGTTCCGTGGTATGCAGGAATGGAACTCTCTTCCCAGACATGTTAAGCAGGAGAATAGTAAATGTCGTTTCAAAATCGTGCTAAAACAACATTTTCAACCAAATAAATTGACATTCCCTAATAGATATAGTGTGTACGTAAATGAAAATGTATGTGTCTGATAAAGAGATAGGTATATATGGATGAAAAGGCATGTGTCTGATAGGGATATATTATTAAAATATTGTATAATTGGCTGATATGAACATAGATAATGTATGTAAAAGCTAAATAGTATATTATGCTGTATTGTATTATGAATTAATTATGAGTAGGTATTATTGTATTGTATTATGAATTCATAAGGCGTATATATTGTTGTATTGTATTATGAATTTGATTAGGGTTTTTATTGTTGTTTTAATTGTCTGTATAACATGTAAATGTTGTGAGTGTATAAGATATCTAGATCCTCCAATCACAACTGGTGCTTCCCTCTGACAAACTTAGTCAATTCAATAAGTCTGTAACCACAGGGTAAGAAATAAAATCTCCTTAGGTTTCACTTAGGAATGTATTAGAAAAAAAGGTAATTTGAATCATTATTATTCAAGTGCTATTATTATTATTGAATCTATTATGTAATTGCTGAAACATAATGCTCAGTTATCTGAAACGACTGGTTAAGGAAGTGAAATGTTTTTTCCCCCCTGCAACCAAAACAATTATACAGAAATGTCAACATACAATGTTAACCAAACAATAAGCAAATAATAATAACAATGCAGGAAGCACACAGGACTCCATGTGTGGCAAAAATTCCATAAGCAGATCCTGAATCAGCACCGTTGGGCTTTACGGTATGCAGTGCACCATGTGAAACAAGCAACAGCTCATTAAAAAGTAACAGTAAACTGTGGGGAAAATATTAGATTTTTTTTTTAAAGATGTAATCATGGATTTATTAGAAGCGAGGAGCTGCATAATAACTCAAGCATCAGCAACACGTTCACATTTTACACTTCAGTGGAGAGAGAGAGATAAAACCTATTCATAACCTCTATACCTTACACCTGAGGTGAGCAACCAGGACTTTACCATTGTGGTATAATATATCCTCATGTAAATATATCCCCCTCCCCTGTGTTCCCCTTACCTGTGCCCCCCCCCCCCCTCTCTGTGGAATAAGACACCCCCCTCCCCTGTGTCCCCCAAACCTGTACCCCCTCCCCCCCATCTGACCTATCAAATGGGACCACACACCCCCTTTGTTGAACTATAAAGGGCTCTTCCCGACCACAATCAAGGTCTTACCTGGGTAATTTCAGCTGATCACCTGGGGCGAGAGCCTCAGCCATTCTCTCTATGTATTCTATCTGTTTGGTTAATAAACCTTGTTATTATCCAAGCCTCGGTTGACTGAGACATTCTTCATCAGGATATCCACAAATATCCCACAATTGGCGTCTACGAACTTGTGACGGACTTTTTGCGTCCTCCCGGCGTGCTGTATCATTCAACTATACAGAGAAAAGTGAGTATAATAGGATGGTCGACAAAATGTATGGAAAGGAATTGAAACCTTCCCGCTTTTCTCTGTGCCAGGTGAATATTACAGAATGTTGTCAAATATTGAGATCATGGCTGAGTGAGAATAATGTGCATTAATATATCTGATCTGTATTGAGAATCGTACCGGGGAAACGCGTGTACCTGGGTCCTTATCTGGACAGATGTTCTGAGAGGATGGGTTGTTGTGCTATTCCCGGATTTGGCTGTTGCCAAACCGAAAGTTAGGGCACAAAATAAGGGTGTTGGTTTGCTACCCCTAGTCTAGCTGATGCAGACTAAAAATATAGGCAACAAAGGAAGATACGTGAGCTTATTATGATGTGATATCCTTGGAAAACGCTACTCTATTGGAACCTATTAATTACCAGAGTAGCGTCATAATATTCATTGTTTCAAGCCCACAATCTCTTCCATTCCTGAAAACGATGTATTTGGATTGAATTCCAATTGATTATACAGATAGCGGGAAGATGACCAGCGCGCTCGGGAGTACGTGAATGTACATTTAACGAGTCGCAGGTCGAAGGGACCGTGAGTGTGATTAAAAGGTATATATAATCTAATATATCGCTATTAAATTTCGAAGTTCAGGATTCGGTCGTTATGACTTTAATAACGATGTATAGATATATCAAGGGATAAATGCCTTGTCGCAGCAGATGCTGGCCGACTAAACGAACAAGCGATCCAATACAGTCAGACATACACACACGTTAACTTATATGTATTATTGTTTGTTTGTCTGTTTAAGTCTCGTTTGTATGTGCACAAGTATTATAGGACCCATCGCGTTGCTTTATTGAGTCAAGAACCGGCTACGGATAGCGCGACGAGCATTGAGAGACTAGTTACCGTTATACAAAGAATAACATTGAAGTGCAGTTCACGGGGACAAACTAGGATAGTAATTTCCGGAATCAACAAAACCGGCCCACGGGAACGACCATTTGAGGAAGTATAGTTTTATCGTTTCAGTTTGTTTACGTTTTCACATATGCACAGGCGCGTTCATTCGGTAACAAAACGCTGGTATAGGAATTCCAGGCTATTGAGAGCTCGTGGGAAAAATACTGTATGAATTGCAAAGCGTTATTTCCGAGGCGAATGAGGAAGCACGAACGTCGCATGGAGCGATGACGTCACGCTATGCGCGCCGTGAAGCTATGATTTTATATTAAACTATCCATAGGCGAACGTAAAGTTTAATGTGCCCAAGGCCGTAGGTGCGTGAAATCCACGTGTAGTATATGTTTTATTTGTATATGTATGTGCGCGCTGCTATTGGAAAATGTTGAGTTGAGGTGGCGAGATGCGGGTTGCTGACGACACGTAACGGATCCAACCCAACACAACAGCTGTCCCCGGTGAGTATAAAAATCATAAATATAGATGCATTGATTGATTGAAAACTTTATTAACAGATTGCAGAATGGGTACAATACAGCACAGCTCAATACACAATTGTTAAGGGGATGCAGACCAGAGAGAGACTTTAGTCTTGTTTACATCAGGGTCCCCCATTTTCAATACCAGATTTGTTTACATCAGGGTCCCCCATTTTCAATTTATCAGAACATATTATGACATACATGACAGACAGATAGTCAGTACTGCTACATCTGTACATTTATGACATACCAGATTTGCAAATTCAGTACTTTTTGTGATACAAAAGGAGTCAAGAAAAGGGAGTCATTTGACGTAGAAACTGTACATATACACAACTATCAGTTAAAGCAAATACAACTATCTCAGATCA
Organism: Notolepis coatsorum; assembly: GCF_963971535.1. NCBI lineage: Eukaryota > Metazoa > Chordata > Actinopteri > Aulopiformes > Paralepididae > Notolepis > Notolepis coatsorum. The sequence goes on along the minus strand of NC_140168.1, from coordinate 44,499,176 downwards.
CTTGAGTGTTTATGTTGCTTTATGTTGCTTTATGACGTAGAAACTGTACATATACACAACTATCAGTTACAGCAAATTACAACTATCTCAGATCACTTGAGTGTTTATGTTGCTTTAATTTACACATTATAAGTCACATAAAGCTAATTACAATGTCTGTTTCAGAATTATAATACATCTGTGGGCGTACCGGTCATACTGACCATGGGAGCTAAACAAACACTTCCGGTTCCCAATATATGGCAGTACAGGAATTGTAGTCCACATAAACAGCGTTAGATTAGACTTTATAAGCTTTCAATGTTGAAAACTTGGAACACAAACAACATAGATCATGTTTAAAAGTAAGATGTTTAGGTTATATTCACTTGAGTTAATGTGTTTATCTAAAGAACCAATGAAAGATAACTAGCCCTTTCCATTGTAAGACATTTTTAAACATGATTCAAAATGTGTGGGTCCACTTTCATATGATGCTTGTGTACATATGCGATATGATTGATAAATGATAACACTATCATTTATCCTAGAACGGGATGGATGAGATCTAGCTAATGTTTGTTGAGCAGACACACCCAGGTCTTAGAAAAGAGTGGAAAATTAACATGTGTTTGTATTTACAGATCTGGCTCTGAGGCGAGATGCAAAACAGTGAATGACTACACCCAAATTGTATCACAAAAGACAGAAAATCCAACAATTTGCATGTCAACCGAGAGACAGTGCAGAGCTGAGAGACAATCGATTGACCATTTGGAACAAATCTACATCCAAAACACCCACATGTAAATTTCTTCAGAGTGGGCACTTGGGAGACAAAACAATGCAAATGCCTAGAGAGGACTCTGACCACACCTAGAGACGACGATAGCAGACACCATTGGATGGGCACTTGAAACCCACAGGGTATGCCTACACTCTGACCACAGACTTGGTGGACCAACAGAGAACCACTTAGTTAAACATGAAATCAGACACAAATGATGATGTTGCAGTCATGAAAGTCTACCTAATTCCCATACTAACAATAACTAACAAGTTGTTTTCATCATCTCTTTTCAAGAGACACACAAATTAGAGATATGAATTCTGAATAAAACCAAACAAAGTAGAAGTGCCTGAGATGAAAGATCAATGATGAAAACAATTTAACATACTATCCCCCTCCTTCTATTCTCTGCTTAACCACTAACTCCTTGCAAATTTCAAATACTTTCCATGATTGCAAAATTATCAACCACCAAAATTGCAGCACAATTATCTAAATGTACAAGGTATACACGTACATTGATCATTTAGCTGACACTGTATGACAGGACATCAAAAAGAGCACAACTCTATCAGCTGAGTAACAATGTTCATCAAAGTGTTGAGTGCCACAGTGTAGGTTAGTTTTATTAGTGTTGAGTGCTACAGTGTAGATTAGTTTATTAGGACAAATGCATGACAGTAAGGTTAGTTAGGGTTAGATGATAAGAAATGATTGTTTTTCATGCAAAAATTAACTGGCTACCTAGATTTTATGTTTTTTCCCCATGCTATGCTATGATGAGCCACACTGAGATGTGAAGAACAACAGAGAAGTCATGGCGAGGTAAGTATCCTGAGGCACACTCAACGCATCCTGAGGTAAGATCAACTTCAATTTAACATCACAGACTATTTTATCTAATTCAAGACTTTGGCCATTCATTTACAATTTTATTTAAAGCCTAATGCTGTAAGATCTAGGTAGATCTAGTTAGATACAAGAGCTGATAAAATTGTAGTGAATGTGACCTTCTTGACGTAAGGAATCACTGCTAATGCAATTGGCTTGCATTTCCTATTTGTCAATTAAGTGATTTTATCACTGCTAATGCAATTGGCTTGCATTTCCTATTGTCAATTAAGTGATTTTATTTAAAATGAATTGAATTAATCCCAAAATGATTTTCCACTTTAGCAGAAAGGCGTTGAATCATTTATGTGAGGAGTTTTCTAAGGCAGTGTTTATCACCCTCAGATCACGAATTGGTGAGAGGACAGAACGAGTGAGACGACGCGTGACCTGAACCACGAAGCTGCGGACACAACCAATGACGATTCGGACAATAAGAAGAGATCTAAAGACGATAAAGGGCGAGAATGTCTCCTTCACTATCGCAGCAAGCGGGCAGCCAGAGAGACGGTATAGGATTACTAATGCTTTCACCAGCCAAGAAATAGGCCTGTCGCAGTACACCTACCCCATCGCCAAGCTGATGGATAAATATGTGCACCTGCGTCAACTACCTATCCCGCTCATAGACGGTGCCACCCCGACCCTGCTGATAGGCTCCGACCATGCAGACCTCATAGTCCCGATAGACCGGGTCCACACAGGGCCCAGAGGCTGTCCTGCAGCAGTCGAGACCCGCCTAGGATGGACATTACAAGGCCCCCTCGCTAAGTCTCTTAACCGAACAGCAGCCACTAGCTGCCTCCACTCCAGAGTGACAGAAGAAGACACCACCCTCCTACAGCATGTCGAGAGGCTATGGACACTAGAGACAATGCCCTTTAAGAACGAAAAGAAAGACATTCGTTCCAAGGAAGACATTTACGCCATAGCACTCCTCGAGCAAGGGACAAAGAGAGTCAAAGTCAACGGAGTGATGAGATACGCAACTCCACTCTTGAGGCGAGAGGGTATGCCCACCTTCCACGCCCCAAAAGAAGCGACGGAGCGGTATCTATTGAACACAGAGCGGCACCTAGCCAGAGACCCCGCTCAAGAGACTGTGTACCGCGCTGAGATTAACAAGCTAATCACAGCAGGACACATAAAGAAAATTGACAACCAGAGGCGACGACAACTACCGTGGGAGAACCATCCAACCCAGCCCACAGACATCCCCAAGAAAGTGGAGCAGAGGACCACGAAGGAGACTGACCAAGGAGACACTGACGAAGAGGAGATCAACCTTTGACGGCCTCCACCCCGGCACTGCAGACCAAACCCATCACCTGCAGATGGGAACCAAAGCCCCGACCATCAAGGTGGATTCCCATGACAAGATTGTCATCCGTGTGAGAGAGAGCGTCCTACTGACTAGCCACTACACCGGCGGGCCCTCGTCCTCCATCAAGTGGTACCGCAATGACGAGGAGAGGACAGCGAAACCAGCACAACACATTCAAAAACGCCCTGACCACCATGTCTCTGGGCCTGATGGGAGCCAAGCGTGAGCACAGTGGCGGATGTGTGGTGGTGATGGAGAACAACATAGGCTGCAGGAAAAGACCACTATAGTTGACTGCTACCGGTGACCCTTGACAAGGTACACAGGGAGCGGACGGCGACCTCCTGTAGGCCCCCTCTGAATGAACGACGACCAGTGAATGTTCCCGACTGCATCGTCAAGAAGAGACATCATCAGAGACCTGTAGAACAAGATACTTCTGAACACACATTGTCCACATTGTTATGTATGTATTGGCCCTGCCACACGACAGACCGAGAACAGATGATCAACACTTCACAGCAACTGTCAGATTCACAAACAAGAACTGTTTCACAGAGTTCATATGTATCTGGAAAATTATTGACTAGGAATATGATGAAATACAATCAGTAAGATTGCATTAACCAATTTTATAATGACAATGAGAAATGATCACAGAGTCACATTACAAAATGGTATTGTTAAACAGGGCAGAACCAGTTGGATTGTTCCAAGACACCAAGTTTGTTTTGACCACAGAACAATGCATAACGATTATCATAATCACCTTTTATATTAACCACTAGGTTAACGGTTTTCAATTTTATTTTGACACATTAGCCACTAAGGTAATGCCTATTGTATGTATTTATTTAATTTTTATGTGTTACTGTTTGGCCCTGCCACACGACCGACAGAGAACACCTTGTCAACAACGACGCAACATCATTCAGATTAATACCTTCACAAGCAGGAAACTTTTCACACAATTGTATGTATCTGCAAAACGATGAACTAGGGATGTGATGAAAAGAAATCAATGAGAAAGCATTAACAATGGTTAATAATAATGAGCTAAAATGTATTGCTGAAGGAAGAAGTGACCACATGATCACATTACATCACATTAGAATTACTTAGGTTACAAAATTGTATTGTCAGACAAGAAAGAATCAGTTGTTTTATTCTCTCATAGAAGAGGACATGTAACGTTGTTTTGCACCTGTATGGTGAACCATTGATAGTATATGCACTAGAATTACATACAGAAGCGATGCATAAGACGTTTTATCTCCTCATTTATAGAGAAGAAATGGAGAAAATTGCCTGATTCTAAGTAAAGACCAACAAAACTGAGGCAATCACAGATGAACGTGACACTCAAACTCAGGGTAAATACAACTGGATCCTAAGTAATTTCATCAAGAATCATCATAAAACGTGCAAAAATATATATATATATTTTTGAACAGTTTCCCATAATCAATCATGTTAGTTTTATTAACCACCAGGTTAACGGTTGTTAAAATGTTTTTGTACACATTAGCCTTATGTGTAAATCCGATTCCTAATAATTATGAACACAATTTTGTTTTTTCACCCTGTGCATTCTGACCACACAGACAGTGCATGTATTTAATTGGTTTATTACGATGCCTGTATGCACAACGATCACATTAGCTCCCCAGAATCACGACATGAACGACTGAAGGTATGCCAAGATATTTGCACAGCGATAGCTTCTAATGATTATGTTAATTGTTGTTTGATATCAGAGATGAGGACCAATCATTGATATAGGTATTTTGAGCGATTAATAAAAGAAAAGGGTGATATCTTCCCACATCTCTGATATCAAAATAACACAGACCGCAGTCCAGTCGATCATGTCATGAATCATGTATGTAAATAATTCTATTTTAAACTATTATCCCCACTTTTACCTGTTCCAAACAATCCTGGTATATTATACATTAATCTCACCCACATTATAAGAAAGAAAAGTGAGTATTGTGGTATAATATATCCTCATGTAAATATATCCCCCTCCCCTGTGTTCCCCTTACCTGTGCCCCCCCCCCCCTCTCTGTGGAATAAGACACCCCCCTCCCCTGTGTCCCCCAAACCTGTACCCCCTCCCCCACATCTGACCTATCAAATGGGACCACACACCCCCTTTGTTGAACTATAAAGGGCTCTTCCCGACCACAATCAAGGTCTTACCTGGGTAATTTCAGCTGATCACCTGGGGCGAGAGCCTCAGCCATTCTCTCTATGTATTCTATCTGTTTGGTTAATAAACCTTGTTATTATCCAAGCCTCGGTTGACTGAGACATTCTTCATCAGGATATCCACAAATATCCCACACCATCTACCAGTCCATTACCTGGGGCCTCTGAGTCGATCACTGGGTGAGTTGGACAACCCAGACAAAGACAGCCATCATCTGTCACAGAATGAGAGATAAATGTATGTTTTTGTATAGTATCGTTAGTATAGTATAGTTACATATAGCATAATATAATATTGTATAGCATATTGTATAGTAGTGTATATAGGACTCATTTGCTTTAATTCGTAAGTTTAGCATTGTATTATAGTATTTTATCTTAGTACCTTTTATCATCTATTATCTATTCTATTTTATTCTATTATTATTTGTATTTTTTTGCACAATCAAGGCGGGCATGGCCACCTTCATTTCACTACATGTCTCGTGTATCTATGTGACTAATAAATATCTTGAATCTTGAAATCTTGAATCTTGAGAAGAGGATATTGGACCTCATGCAGCAACATTCTCATAAGTGTCCTCGTAAAAGACATCGTAGGAAGTTCGTAAGAGAAAACCTTAAGTTGCCAAAATGATCGCAGCTCCGAACTCATTGAATGAAGTACGTCACTCATTCTTAAACTGGAAGCGCGTTCTCGTACACCTGAATTTGCATACAGACACGCCCCGCCAGGTGAGGGCCATGTGTAAAACGGAAGCGAGAGGCTCAGCATTGGATATGTGCAGTGCTGACCTCCGTATTCAATAGGTATAGCTTGGAAGCGATTTGCAACTGATCAAAATTAGGTTAGATTCAAATGTATTGTAAATGGAAAATGTAATTTTTAATGAGACAAAGATTGTCGTATTTATTATTATTATAATTGTTCAATTCCGAGGATGTCTGTAGAATCGACGTGAACGCAATCACCATGATTCCAAATAAAGAGCATAAAATAACACGCGCACACCAGTATGTCCGACCTACGACTGCTCTTCCGTGCGCCTAAATCCTGCTGTTAGCTACGAGCGAATCCCCGAGAAGGAACCGTTCGTGAATGCCAAAAAAAGTGGAGCTACAATGAAATTTGCTCTTAACTTTTGTCGTAAATCTGTAGGTGCATGAGGTCCATTATCTTTTCATCAAATTGAGCATTGAACGTGATGGGATGTTCCATTCAAAGCCTACAGCCTTCATTTATGAGTCAACACCGAGCAACATTTGCTCTGTATTGAGGGAGAATAACAGTATTAGGCTTCGTACAGATGAGGCGCCTTGATAACGTGGAAAAAAGCTCGTTATCTCAGCCGAGCTCGTCCCCCCCCTCTCTCTGCTTGTCTATATGACGAGATGCAATTCACAATCAACAGACACAGTTACTCCACCAGGCATGTGTTAATGGAGGGGGGAGGGGGGGGGGACAATACACAATACAATAGGAATAAAATAATAATAAAAGATAGGAAAGTTTAGTTAAAGGTGTAAAGCTCTATTATTTCTCAGTTTTTTCATTGATAGTTAGGGTATCGATGTGTTGCAAAAATGGTTGCCAGGTCGCATGGAATACTTTTAGGGAGCCCTTTAGAGAGAATCTGATTCGTTCAAGTCTAATGCAGTGTAGAATCTCGTGGATCCATCTATTGTGAGTAGGTGGAGATGGGTGTATCCATTTAAAGAGAATGAGCCTCCTAGCGAGGAGAGTGATGAACGCCATAACTTGCTTTGCAGCCTTCGATGTGATTGTAGGGGTATTCGGAATTCCGAAAAGGGCAGTGAGCGGGTCGGGGTCTAATGTAGCACCCAGTGTATCAAATATTGCAGTCCAGAACTCCGTGAGTTTGGAGCACGTCCAGAACATGTGAATATAATCCGCTGGTGATTGTTTACATCTGTTGCATGCATCCGTTCTACCCGGTATATCTTTTCTAACCTCGCGTTGGTGTAGTGGACCCTATGCAAAATCGTACACTGTAGCAGGGTGTGTCTTGCACTTATAGAGGAGGTGTGTACAAGGTCTAATATGTGATCCCACTACTCATCTGTGATGGTAATTCCCAGGTCCCGATCCCAGTTGGCTTTTAGGGAGTCTAAACAAGTTGGGTCTATCCAAAATATTTTGTCATATATAATTGACACGAGCCCTCTTCACCCAGTGCTGATCGATCCTTGAGTCTGGAGGATGGCCAGGAAATTGTGGGAATTGATTCTGAACAAAATGCCTGATCTGAAAGAAGCGGAAAAGGTGGGAGTTTGGGAGACCAAATCTTTTTGATAATTCTGCAAATGAGGAGAACACACCTCCGATATAGAGATCATTAATAGTTAACAAACCTTTGTTTGCCCAGATTCTGAATACAGGATCGGAGCAGGATGGTAAAAATAGGTGATTGTGAGAGATTGGAGTTAGCCCTGAAGGAGTGTGTAGGCCAAATTGTTTCCTAAACTGATTCCAGATTTTCAAAGTATCAGTTACGATTTGGTTCCGAGCCACTTGTTTAATTGGGATTGAGATGGGCAATTGGGATGTTGCCATAGACCAGAGTGAGTGTTTTGAGGAGGAAATTACCATCTGAGCCCATTGGGGTTGGTCTTCTTCCTCCCTTCTAGTCCTCCAATAAGGGAGTTTGTGTATATTACATTCCCAGTAGTAATAGCGAAGATTGGGCAATGCCAGACCGCCCTCTGATTTGGGAAGTTGCATGACTGTCCTCTTAATACATGCTCTTTTGTTACCCCACAGGAATGAGTTTATAAGTTGGTCAATCGATGAGAAAAAGGCTTTGTTAATGAATATTGGTATATGCTGAAAAGCATATAAAAATCAAGGTAAGACCACTATTTTTATCAGGTTAACTCTTCCCAAAAGCGAGAGGGGGAGGGAGGACCACCTAGTTAGATCAGATTTAAAGCGATCAAGTAGAGGACGAAAAAAATTTGCGAAGAGCTCCGTAGGTGATTTGGCCATGAAAAAGAGACTGAGGGAGCTGTTCCGCAGATGCATTAACAGGTAAAAAATAAAAGTTTGGGAGTCACAACGTGGCGCAGAGACGTCTACCCCATTCTCGACATTAACATGTAAATACTCACTTTTCTGGAGGTTAAGTTTGTACCCAGAGAGCTGCCTATGCTGCTATAGAATGTCTAGGATCACAGGGATGGACGATGATGGATTGGAGACATAAAGTAGGAGGTCATCTGCGTATAATGAGAGTTTATGAACTAGACCAAGCATCTCAATCCCCTCAAATCTGTCCTCATTGCGAAGCCATATGGCTATCGGTTCTGCGGCGAGCACGTAGAGTAAAGGAGAAAGCAGACATCCTTGACGGGTGCCACGGTAAAGCGAGAACTGGCCGGACTTGACACCATTTACATTAACTGATGCTACTGGGGAAGAATATAGAAGTTTTATCCACGAAACAAAACCTGAGCCTAAACCGAATTTCTGTGTGGAACAAGTATTTCCATTCCATTCTGTCAAAATGCTTTCTCAGCATCTAAGGAGAGAACCATTTCAGGCGGGTCAGTCGTGGTTGTGAAAAGGATATTTAACAGCCTTCTGGTGTTGGAAAAGGACTGCCTTCCCATGATGAAACCCGTCTGATCAGGGTCTATCAGGGATGGGACGACATGACAGGACCTTAGCCAGTATTTTACAATCCACATTAAGGAGGGAGATTGGTCTGTAACTGCTACAGAGGAGAGGGTCTTTATCTTTTTTGAGCAACAGGGTTAGAGACGATTCTGATAGCGTGGGTGGCATTTGGCCCTTTAGAAGGGAATCGTTATATACTCTCAGTAGGAACGGGGCAAGCGACATGGAGTAAGTTTTATAAAATTCTGTAGTATAGCCATCCGGCCCAGGTGATTTCCCACTTTGTAAAGATCTAATTGCCTCAGTCACTTCAGAGATGGTTATAAGAGTACCCAACTCTTTGGCTTCTGTTTTATTTACTTGAGGGTATGTAAGAGACGTACGGGGGTTCGGGCGGTCCCAGTCCTGCAGAGAGGACTCCGAAGTGTAAAGTTTAGAATAATAGTCAGAGAAAATTTCACAAATTTCCATAGGGTCTGTTGTAATGACACCTGTGTGAGATTTTATTCTAGGGATCAGTCTGGAGGCACTTGCCACTCGTGCTTGGTATGCAAGCAATTTTCCGGCCTTGTCCCCTTGCTTGAAAAAACGTTGTTTGGTGTGTAGGAGTAGTTTCTCGATCTTACTAGTTGAGAGCAGATCATATTGGGATTAAAGTTGGAGTCGTTTTTTTATATAGAGCAGGGGTAGTATTGGATGTCTAGTTGTTTGATCTCATCTGATATACCTATTAATTTGGATTGTTCCTGCTTCCTAAAATGAGAGGTAAAAGAGCTGCCTGTCCACGGAGATACGCCTTAAAGGCCTCCCAGAGTGTATCACTGTTAATTTCAGGTGTGTCGTTTATCTCAAAGAAGATTTTTATTTGTGAGTTGATGAAATCCTTAAATTCAGGTTCAGATAGTAAGTGGGAGTTGAATCTCCAAAATTTAGAGGGTGGTCTACCCTGGGGAAAGTTAATTTCCACAGATGTTGGTGCATGGTCGAAAATGACTATGCTATGATACTCACTAGAGATTACATTATGTTCTCCAAGGGTCTATCAGGCCCAGCTGCTCCGCATGAAATGTTAAGACGTTAGCTGATTTGGAGATGGTAGTACGTCTATCAGACGATCTGCCATGTTTTGGACCTGGTTAAAGTCCCCTCTGATAATTATGTGGTGATCATTGAGGTTAGGTATCGAGGAAAATAAGTTGGATATAAATGTATCATTGTCCCAGTTTGGTGCATATATTGAGGCCAGAACCATGGGAGTATTCTGTAGTCTGCCCGACACTATAACATATCGTCCATTAGGATCAGTTACAATGGTGGATGGCCGTCCTAAACTCGGAAGTGATAGCCTCTTTGTGTGCCACAAGCAGGGCGTGTGTGTGTGTGTGTGTGTGTGTGTGTGTGTGTGTGTGTGTGTGTGTGTGTGTGTGTGTGTGTGTGTGTGTGTGCGTGCGTGCGTGCGTGCGTGCGTGCGTGCGTGCGTGCGTGCGTGCGTGCGTGCGTGCGTGCGTGCGTGCGTGTGCACGAAATAGTCGCTTCCTTCCAAGTCTGAAGGAGTATGCGTGGCTGGGCAATGTGTTTGTAGGCATACAAGTCAAGTCAAGTCAAGTCAAGAGTTTTATTTGTCACGGCATACAAGTATACAATGAAATGCGGGGGGTCTTGCCCGCAACGATTGTGCATAATACAATAGTAATATATAATAATATAATAAGAATCCAATAGAACGACATTGTGCAATAATACAAGTAATCAAAGTAGGGCATATCGGTATATGTACATGAGTTATTTACAGAGCATGGTAGGACATGCTAGGTCCTGTGGTAGTGCAATACACTGTTAGCTACGGATGAGGCACTGGGTCTTTATGTACACTGCTCTACAATGCTATATTATACAATCTCAAGTTATACTATACTATTCTTAAAGTGACCTTTCCTTTTGTAAAGTGACCATAAGTGTGAGCGTGTGCAGCATGAGTGTGTGTGTGCTCATGTTAAAGTGGCTGCTAGTGTGTGAGCGTGTACAGTGTGTGTGTTGTGTGTGTGCTCATGTGTGTTTGTGTGTGGAGAGTTCAGTGTTCAAGGCTCTGATGGCCTGGGGGAAGAAGCTGAGCCGAAGTCTCTCTGTCCTAGTTGCTGGTGTTTGCAGGCGTTTGCCTGACCGCAGCAGCTTGAACAGGCTGTTGTTGGGGTGGTGAGGGTCTTTCATTATTCTGCAGGCTCTGGATTTGCACCTCTTGTTGTATAGGACCTGCAGGGGTGGTAGTGCAATACACGTGGCACCACTCTCTGTAGGGCCTTCTTGTCCTGTGCCGTGCTGTTTCCATACCAGGCAGTGATGTTTCCAGTCAAGATGCTCTCTACAGCTCCGGAGTAGAAGGACTGGAGTATCTTCCCAGATACTCTGAACTTCCTTAACTGTCTCAGGTGGTAGAGGCGCTGCTTCGCTTTTTTTACGACTGAGTCTATGTGTGTTGTCCATGTCAGATCCTGTTATGGTTTGAAACCGACCCCAATAGCACAACACAAGACAGGTATGAGAGTAAGCCAAAACAGGGCGATATTTATTATATAACAAAAAGCGGCACAGTCCCTTTAAGGGAGAACACAAAAAACACTAGAGTCCATGAAATATGAAAACTGCGGCACTGTGCCTTTAACAGGCGAACAGGCTAAGGGACTAAGGGCACTGGAGAGGGGAACAGGGACAGAGGCCCGGAGAGGCGGGCTAGAGACTGGGACAGAGGCCCGGAGAGGGGGGCTGGGGACAGGAATCCAACGGCGGAGGCCGGGCACGGGGATCCTCTTCCGTCCCTACACCGAGTAGGGCTCTGCTGCTCAGAAAGGAATCCTTCTCCTCCTCCTCGGATGCTGCAGACGGGCAGCGCAGAACAAAGGGGGTCCCAGGGGACCGGGGCGAGAACACGCCATCCCCCCGTGGAATAGGGAGCGATGGCGAGCCGGGGTCCGAGGGAGAACACGCCATCCCCCCGTGGAATATGGAGCGATGGCGAGCCGGGGTCCGAGGGAGAACACGCCATCCCCCCGTGGAATAGGGAGCGAGGGCGAGCCGGGGTCCGAGGGAGAACACGCCATCCCCCCGTGGAATAGGGAGCGATGGCGAGCCGGGGTCCGAGGGAGAACACGCCATCCCCCCGTGGAATAGGGAGCGATGGTGAGCCGGGGTCCGAGGCCGAAGACGCGGCAGGTGATGGTAGCGACAGAAGCGTACAGCGTACCGAACCAGCATACAGAAGCGTACAGCGTACAGACGCGTACAGCGTACAGAACCGACGTACAGAACACAGAACGACCCGACCAGGACTGGAGGGGAGTCTGCAACCTAAGTACTCTCCCGAGCTGATCGCAAACTCCCAACAGGTGCGTGAAGGTAGAGGAACAAGAATGTCCAAAGGTGGGGGCTGGTGAAGAGTAGGAGACAGGGAAAAGTCCTCGCAAGGGTGGGGGCTGGTGAAGAGTAGGAGACAGGGAAAAGTCCTCGCAAGGGTGGGGGCTGTTGAGGAGAGTAGACAGGGAAAAAAGGTCCAGGGACAGGCGAATCCTCACAGATCCTCTGCGATGTGGACCCCCAGGTACTTAAAGCTGCTCACCCTGTCCACGGTAGCCCCGTTTATCCTCAGTGGTGTGTGTGTCTCCTGCTGTCCTCTCCTATAATCCACGATCAGCTCCTTGGTTTTACCAATGTTCAGGAGCAGGCTGTTGTCCTGGCACCAGCGTTCCAGTACCTCAACCTCCTCCCGGTAGGCCTTCTCGTCGTTGTCCGAGATCAGCCCCACCACCACTGTGTCGTCCGCAAACTTCACTATGGAGTTGGAGCTGATAGTGTGTGTATAGTGAGCTTTTCATGTGTGTATAGTGAGTACAGCAGTTGAATACTAGTACAAGTAGTACAAGTTGAATTGAAAAAGTGTGTCACAAGGTTTTTTATGTTTCTCATTGAGGAGTGTGACATGAAAAAACAATCTTCCGGAGAAAGTTATGCTTGAGCACTCTGACATGTCATGACACTAGACTGTCAAATGTTTTCATTCGATGTGTGGAAGGTGTGTGTATCAGCTCTTTGTGGCTTGGACTCATTCTTTGTTTCGGAAAAAAGAGAGAACATATACAATATTTTGTGTTGTACAATGCATGACTTCTTAAATGTCAAATAAACATCTTGATCACTGAGAATTTGAGATTCCTTAGTCTTGAATTTTAAAACTAAGTAGCCACAATTTGATTTGTAGAATATTTAGCAATAGGCGAATACACTGGGCACTAATAAGTACTGTAAGTGCCACCAGTATTTTAAAGGTCCCATACATTTTGTAATTGTTTCATAATATCAACGTGCATATGATTTCCCCCCTTAGAATTTACGCTAATGATTAATATTAAAATATGGAACTATTTACTAGCCAGCCTATAATAAGACTTAAAAAGTGTGGTGACTTTCACTCTGTCTGCTTGGCTGGCGATGGCAGATCTCTCTCCAGCCATGGGAAAGGGCAAAGTAGCCATCATTGTGCATGGTCTTATTACCAGCCTGTGATGAAGGAACATACTTGGGGATGTTTCCTTTTCCGCTGTGCCTGTAATCAATTCTCCATAGACAAGGGAATCCATAGTGTGAAGCACAACCACAGTGTGGAAGCTACAGTCTTTACAGCCCATCTTGTCAGTACGGAATCCAATATGTCCAGTTGTCATTAGCTTGTCAGCGTTCATTACGCTGCTGAAGGACAGTCTATTTGACCCGACTGCCACCTGATTGGTTTTAATGGACCTATCTCAAACCCCGCCCCTCTGTCTTTTGAGGGAAGCAACGGTTGTGATTGGAGGATGGAGAAAAGAGGGCAGGGTTTGACATAAGTCAATGTTTGTAAAATGGCACACAGAGAGACATGGAGACGTGCCAGAAGAAGCACAAGAATGATTCGCATTCAACGCAGCTCAAGCATTTCTCTCTCTCTCTCTCTAATCCCCCCACCCCCCCCCCCCCCCCCCCACCAGCCCCCCCCACACACCCGAGGGACCTCCATCTTCCCATATTAAAAAAGTGGAAACGTATCTCATCTGCTTCCATTGTAATTACAAAACCTCTGGAGGCGAAGCTGCTTGATCTGGGATGGATCTGGGCTTCTCTGTTTTCTTTTATTTATTCCCTCTCATCTGAAGCGACAGGCTGAGATATCATTCTGTTTTTATACCCTTTTTTTCTTCATCTTCTTCTTCTTCTCCTCCGGTATTCTTTGCATATAATTTGCTTAAAAATACAATAGCTTTGGGGGGGGGGGGGGGGGATAAAGAGCAGGAAGTGGAAAGAGGGGGAGGGGGGAAGGCTCGGGACAAAGAGAGTATGCAAAAAAAGGAGAGGACGCAAAGTTTGTTTGGTAATGGTGGGGGATTCCTGCCTTTCAGAGGTCTTGTGAAAATACACCAGGCGAGGCTTGGGGGACGGAGCCATGTCTTTGGCGCACGGCGACGTCTTGGATAAACATCGCGAAGCGTCGCGATTCCCTCGCTCAGGGGCCAGGAGCTTGTTTCATAAAGGAGTGATCGTGGGGGGGGGGGGCATCGCTTTCCGCAGGGACGAAATGAGAACCACCACGCAAAGAAAACATCCGTTCTCGCCGTGCGCCCGTATAAACACGAGGCGAGCGACGTGTCCGCCGGGGCGAGCGGGGGGAGTCGGGGTCGAGGTGAGGGCGAGCGGCTTCATGTGTCCGCGGCGATGTGTGTCATCGAGGGCAGGTTACCCGGATACTGCGAGAGGTGTGGCCCCCCCCACCCAGCGTCCCTTGGGAACAAAGGCATCCACATGAGGACAGATGAGAGGAAGTGAGAGAGCGAGAGAGAGAGAGAGAGAAAGAGAGAGAGAGAGCGAGAAGAGAGAGATGGAGAGAGAGTGAGAGAGAGAGAGAGAGAGAGAGAGAGAGAGAGAGAGAGAGAGAGAGAGAGAGAGAGAGAGAGAGAGAGAGAGAGAGAGAGAGAGAGAGAGAGAGAGAGAGAAGAGAGAGAGAGAAGGGGGTGTCCTCATTTTTGTGATTCTCTGTATTGGTTCCAAAGTTTGTTGTCTGTTTCAAATCACACACTTGTCCAGACATGAGTTCCAGTTCGCAGGGTCGCGATGAGGCCGCTGAATCGGAACTGTTCGTCATACATAGAGTATGACAACCTTCTTGTGCAAAAATACGAAGAAGATCCACTCGCCGAACTGGTCTAATGGAACCTAAGCCTGATACAGATGTCCAACATAGATCTGTACCTAGTCCGCTTCAGGTTATCCAGTCATAGTTAACTGTATGTTTGGTGAAAAATAAATTAAACAGGGCCAGGCTTTCAAAACAATTTTAGCTACAGGATAATAATCCCTGAACCATCTCACGTCAATGGAAGAGAGGCTGGACGCTCTTGGAAACACCCGAGGTTGGAAGGACAGATGGGACATGGTGTTCCACAGGCCTCAGAGAGAGATGCACATGTGTGACACACGCAGCCCGGACCGCAGCCAGGAGCCACAGCCATCACACCACGGAATGTTCCCTGTGTATACACAACCCAGTCAGGAAACCATCCCCACTGCTGGAAACCTTTGAAGTCACTCTGGACGTCACGCCCGTCACTCTGGTGTTGGGTGATGATGATGATGATGATGATGATGAGATGATGATGATGATGATGATGATGGTAATGAGGATGATGAGGATGATCAGTTTGTAGTACTTCAAGCTGGGTTTTATTATATCTATTAAATACAAGCTGCTATTGACACTGGTACAAGTTAGTGTAAATGAATAAATACAGAATTTACTAAATGTCTGATTGTCCGTATCAGTCTCTGTTCCTATGAATAAGAAACTGAGGATGTTGATGATGAGGATGAGGATGATGATCAGTTATTAGTACCTCATGTTGGGGTTTATTTCTACCTATTAACCCTCTAGACTCATGAGCTCCTCCTCCCTAAGCAATTTCACAATTGTTTTACATATATGAAACTACAGGTCATACCTTCAAAATAAGCCATCAATTGTAAAATTCGAGCCATCGTTTTTAATCAATGTCCTATGAAACATTCTGGTAAAATCATTACCAAGTCGCAGCACAGGGTTTCAAAGGATTCAGTGAATTCAGCAATTTGATAAGAGAACTACACTACCTCCCAGAATGCAATGTGATCAATGTCACTACTAGACCAATTCACCGTGGAACAAAGGCCCAGTTTCTAGTCTGTTGTTCCTTTGTTATTCCATTACTGGGCCCAGGCGGCCTACAGTGACACACTTTGATTTGATGCCATGTATGTGTACACGCTAGATATATAGAGGTTTACCTGAATACATTACTAATATTATTAGGGTATTAGAGAGAGAGAGAGAGAGAGAGAGAGAGAGAGAGAGAGAGAGAGAGAGAGAGAGAGAGAGAGAGAGAGAGAGAGAGAGAGAGAAGAGAGAGAGAGAGAGAGAGAGAGAGGAGAGAGAAGAGAGGGAGAGAGAGAGAAAGAAAGAGAAAGAAAGAAAGAAAGAAAGAAAGAAAGAAAGAAAGAAAAAAGAAAGAAAGAAAGAAAGAAAGAAAGAAAGAAAGAAAGAAAGAAAGAAAGAAAGAAAGAAAGAAAGAAAGAAAGAAAGAATGAAAGAGAGAGAGATACAGAGATATAGACAGAGACATTTATAATAATTATTATAATTATTATTATTATTAAATAGAATAATGTTCTATAGGCTTGTCGTGGTAGTCAGTGATACTGGTGTCATTCTGTGTTCAGGCATCCACTGAGTAAATGAATTGCCTACTGCCCCATTAACAACTTATAGGCTTGGTAAGTTTCAGTTGCACTTGTAGAGAGGATTTAACGGCACGTGAAGACAGATGACATGTTACACAATGGCATTTGGATTTATCAATATTTTGGATTTAAACACAGTAGCAGTTCAACTGGAGAGGAGCTCAGATGATCAGTCCGGAAAAGTATGTAGGCTATTCCTTTTTTTTCTCTCTATCAGCTGTGAGAGAATGTCCGCGGGTCCGCACGCAGGAGATAGTTGGCGTCAGTGGAGGTTTCTCTATGACAACACGTGAAATACAAATTCACTCATAATTCTTAATTATTATTAATTTACATATATATATATATTTTTTTTAATTATTATTATTATTTTTTTTTTATTAGAAACGTTTTCCTCTGTAAAAAAATATGCCAGTGAATGGCCAAAAATGGCCAAAATTGACAGCTCTGAGCAGGCCTGCACTGCAGTAATGACTGCAGTAATATTCGTGCAGAATACTTCACAGGTTGACCCAATGTTAAATAAATAATAAATAATAGCCAATCAAAATAGGCTATTAACTTCATCTAAGCACGGTCTGTGCAGTTAAACTATTGCCATTGAATGGAGGATTTAATGATTGACAGCCCTTGACATCCAATACACGGAGGTTGAATGATTGGCAGCCTTGCAAATCCAATCAGAGTATGGCTCCTACGACTGCAGCTCTGTAGCTACACAGCTGTTTCTCCCCTCGCGGGATTGATTGATTGATTGATTGAAAATTGTATTAACAGAGCACTGAGAGCAGCCACGTTTGAAACCTCTGAAGTGTATCTAACATTTAGCACTTTAATAGCGGGACATTTACTGAGGACCAGCACAACACACATGTGGATATTATGATTTAACAAGTCTATCTGTCCAGGAGGATGACAACATTATTGCAGGTACTGTAAGCATAAGCAGGCAGCCTAGCAGTTTCTAGCTTGGATGCTAATAACTACTAACGTTATCACCAGGGGCGGATTTAGGATTGTAGGAGATCCGGGGCTTAGCCCAGATGGGCCCCCTTTTTTTTTTTTTATATATTTTTTTTTATTATTATTGTTATTATTATTTTTTTTTTTGGGAGGCAAGGAGTGGTTATGGAGGGGGTCCGGCACGACCCCCTCCACGACAATTATTTTTTGAATTTAATGAACCTGTACGTGCAATTTCCTGCAATATAGAGCCTTCAATCTTGACCAATAAAGCTGCTCTTTTCACTATAAAACTCAGTTAACCATAACGTAGTTATGGTTAGATTTATATATTGGGGGGGGATATATCATATTTTTCATATAATCAAAAAGTGGTGGAGCAAGATCATACCTTTGCTCCCCCAAGTTCAATAGTGGGAGAGCAGAGATGCTCCGAATGCTCTTATGGCCAGGCGTCTATGATTCACTGATACAAAGTAAAATAGTGCAGTGCAATAAAATAGTTAGTAAAATAGAATAAAATAATGCAATAGTGCATTGCAATAAAATAGTTATCATCGTATTTTTTCGGGAGGCCGGTAAGGAGTGCATTACAGTAGTCGAGTTGGCTTGAGATAAAGGCATGGATCTGGTTTTCAGCGTCCTTTTGATTTATAAATGGCCGTACTTTAGCTATGTTTCTTAGGTGGAAGAATTAAGTTTTTGTCAACTTGTTGATTGTGATTTAAAGCTTAGGTCTGAGTCTACCATAACACCAAGACTTAACTCACTCAAATACAGTTAGCAGCTGGATAGACCACAGATGGAAATTAGCTTCTGCTAAATCTGGTGCAACCATATTTTCATGTAACAATGATGAATTGTAAAAAAAAAAAAATTTTTTTTTTTTTTTTAATAGATTCTGGGCTTTTCAGAATACATCCGGGGCTTGAGCCCAGGTAGCCACCCCCTAGCTCCGCCCCTGGTTATCACGCTAGCTTGGATGTAATGTATCACGTTGGCTGCTGGCTGCTAATGCAGCCTGCAGATAATATTTGCATGTGCACTGTGTTAGTGGTGAATGAATGAATGAATGTTGCCGCTAGCTTGTGGCTAGGCTAGCGTACTTTGCTGATGCACAGCTGATCTAGTGCCTCTGTGGCTCTGCTGATTTGTCACGGTGAGATTCATGTGGTGGAACTTTGGTGTGCTCTTATGAATGAGAACTGCTATCTTGTCCGTTGTGTGTGGGTTTGTGTCTGAAACGACCGGTGGCTTGTGTGTGTTGCGTGAGATGCAGAAGTAAACATTGCCAGGCATTGTAGTTATCGGACCGCTTTCAAGTATTAACATCACTAACATGTCACAAAAGCATGTAGAATGTAAAACGTTAGGTTGGCAATAGGTTAGCAATAGGTTCAAAGTGTCATTATATCGTTTTAAGTTTTCGATTTGCGATCGTCTATCCAAGCCGGAACCGGAAATGGAAATTTTGAACCATGGGAATTGTAGTTTTTTTGCTGCCATTTTGTAGAGGACATTCATAGCTGTCGGCCAGCGTTGTAATTTCTCCGATCTACATAAAAAAGTACAGTCGATTACAGTAGATATCAGTATCTGTTATTATGCACGCCTGGTGATACTAAATCCAAATTGAACTCAGGCATTTGAAAGATACTATATGTATATATATATAAATGTGCGAATTGGCTATAATAAGGTAATGTATAAGCATATATTCTATATTCTATAATAATATTTCAAATTGCATTGGTCCGGATGGGAGAATTCAGTACTGTATATACAGAACCTTCGGTTTGATAATCTTCCCTTTATTAATTTCCTTCGATTTTTTTGTACACATGATCTCAAGAGGGTACTGAACGAGGTCAGTGGTAGTTTTTTAAGTTTGGTCATTATTATCATGGTGTTATTCACTGTCAAAGATGCAAAGAAAAATCATAATTCATATTTTCCTTTGTTTCATCACAATTTAAGCAAGCCTAGTAATAGACACAATATTTCTGACACTGTGAATACATTCACTGAGGTCCATAGATGTACCTAGATACCAAGAATATGCAAATAGCCCTTGTAAAAGTGGAGCAATATTCCATTTACCTAGGTATACATTTTATGCGGATTTTCACCTGGGGTGGAACAGGCTTTAGTATGTATATTGATATTAATATTAATATTAATTAATTGATTGATTGGTGTTGGTATTAATATTAATATATAGTGTATATTAATATTATGTTTTCATCTGTGTACTGTCCACTGACCACTGACACACAGTGGGGGATGTTTTAAAAATATAATTTAATATATAATATAATATAATAATTTGTGCTTCACCTAAAAATTTGGTCACCAGCCTCCACTGGTTGGCGTGTGTGTTGGTGACACACACATACACAACGACTGCAAAAAGTCGAGTCCCGTGGATATTATTGCAAGAGATAATTCATACATATTATGAAAAGCCAATCTGTTGTTTAGAATTTGGATGGGGGGTAGCGAGTCTCTGATACCTCTGCGGGCAGGCCCGGACTGGCCATCGGGAGCACCGGGAGTTTTCCCGGTGGCCTGGCCTCCACAGATAAAAAAAAAAAAGATATATTAAAAAAAATAATAATTTTTTTTTTTGCCAGGCCATTATTTCTAGTTGTGGCGGCGGTGCGGCGCGATAGTTAGATAACCTAGGTGGGTGGGGAACAACCAGGATTTCACTGTCTGCGACAGAGTTGGAGAACTATCTGACTCTCTCCCTCACGCGGACACACACACACACAATGGAGCCGTGCTGCCGCTTGTGATTGGTGTAGGCGGGACCAGGCGATACAACTGATTGACAGCGGAGGCGGCGAATGGAATGGCAGATGACACTCAGATGCAGAATAACAGCCAGGCAGTGAGCCAGGTAGTGAGGGACTCGGGAGAGATACAGTAGAGCGAAAGTCAATTAACGTTGATGTCAAGATGGACAGTGGAAGAAGGAGAAAGGGTGGAGGAGAGAGGGATAAAACAAAGAAAAAGAAAGGCCCTTACAGGAGATGCTGCTAAATCCGGCAACATTTATCAAATGTTTTCTTGCACCAAGGTCAAGGAACAAGCAGGTTAGTCAGTGATAAAAATAAACATGTGGATGTTAGCTAGCTAACGTTACCATGCAATGCATCATCTCCCCTGTCAAAAGCCCAATGTTAAATCTGCCAAGAAACAAATAAATAATTTAACCCTTGTGTCTGAAAACTAAAGTGTTATACTCTTACCATATTAGGGGACTAAATTGGAAAACGCCATAAAAAGATTATATGTTGAAATAATTTCCCACTTTCTTTTCCATAAATATTTTATTCAACTTCAGATTAAAAATGAAATACTCCCATTTTTCTGAAAGGAGTTGTTAAATCTGACATTACAAAAAGCAATATGTGGTGGTTATGATTGGGGCTGAAGTTGAATAAACAATTTATGAAAGAGAAAATCAAAATAATTCCAAGATAATTCAAAGATTACACACAGACCCCAGGTGGTGAGAGCAGGCAACTGCACCTCCTCATCCATCACCCTCAACATAGGGGCCCCCCAGGGCTGTGTTCTGAGTCCCCTCCTCTACTCCCTGTACACACACGACTGTGTGGCTCAGCGGAGTAGCAATACAATCATCAAATTTGCTGACGACACAGTGGTGGTGGGCCTGATCTCTGCCAACGACGAGAGGGCCTACCTGGAAGAGGTCAAGGTCCTGGCGGGATGGTGCCAGGAAAACAGCCTCTCCCTGAACGTCAGCAAAACAAAGGAGATGATTGTGGACTTCAGGAGGTCGGGGGTCAAGGACTACAGCCCCCTCAGCATCGACGGGGCACCGGTTGAGAGAGTCAACAGCTTTAAGTACCTCAGAGCCTACATATCCGAGGACTTGACATGGACCACACACATTGACAGTGTTGTGAAGAAGGCACGACAACGCCTCTACTTCCTCAGGCGCCTAAGGAAGTTCCAAGTCAGTCAGAAGATCCTTAAGAACTTCTACTCATGTACAATAGAGAGCATCTTGACTGGCAACATCACCTCCTGGTTTGGGAATAGCACTGCACAAGACCGAAGCAGACTACAAAGAGTGACACGTTCAGCCGAACGCACAATTGGAGGGGGGCTCCCCACCCTCCAGAACATTTACAACAAGCGTTGCAAGGGCAAGGCTAAGAGAATCATTAAAGACTCCAGTCACCCGAACAACTGCCTCTTTGAACTGCTGCGGTCAGGCAAGCGATACCGGAGTCTCAAGGCGAGCACAGAAAGACTCAGAAGAAGCTTCTATCCCCAGGCCATCAGGCTGCTAAACGAACAATGAACACTACACAACAACAACCACCAAACGCACATAGCACACACATCCACACGCACACACTCACTTTAAACAAACACACTGTAGCACCCACTCCACACACTTTATAGCACACACCCACTTTAAACAAACACACTGTAGCACCCACTCCCCACACTTTATATTTATTGATGAAGGATTGCACTACAACTCGTACACCTTACTGTAAATTGTACCTAAATTGTACCTCATCCCATTTCTGCTTTGCACTATATAGTACTGTACATTAGTACACTGCATAGTATTGTATATTATATGGTAACTCAGAACATTGTACATATGTCTATACCGAACACTGTGACCTCATTTTCTTCTTCTAAATTACATGCTATACCAGGGGTGGGCAACTTTGTATATGGTGAGGGCCACAAAATGTCCACAATCAATCTGGGGGGCCGCATTGTTTATCGGCAGTCCCGCCAGTAGTACCCCATCACTCAAATAGCCCTAATAGTCACAAGGTATATAAACAATTATAATTTGTTGTAACTTTGTTTTTATTCCATTTCAAATGCATTTAGTAATGCAATTTCAACTTTATGAATTTATAAACAGCTGAATTTAAAAGTATTGCTGTGTAACCCCAAATATATACAGAAATTATCAATTATAATTAAGGCTTCTAATAAAATAAATGTATGAACTTAAAGCCCACTGCTCAACAAACACAAAGCAGCATTCCTGCTGCATTTCACTACAACAGTAAATCAAAAGTGCAATAATAAATGATTTTGTTAAATGTATAAACTTTTATCCTGCTACTAAACAAAACATTATAACACTGAAATGCATGTTATGGATATGAAGCACTCAGGAATGTTTTGTTTAGTAGCAGGATAAAAGTGTATACATTTAACAAAATCATTTATTATTGCACTTTTGATTTACTGTTGTAGTGAAATGCAGCAGGAATGCTGCTTTGTGTTTGTGTTATTAGTGTTATCTGAACACTACAAAAGTAAACAAGTAAAGTGCAAGTAAAGTAAAGTGCAATACTACATGCCTCCCATTGACCCTTTATCAAACTGGCATGACATTCACCCTCGCCCCACAGTGGGTCAATAATGGTTATAATAATAATAATAATAATAATAATAATAATAATAATAATAATAATAATAATAATAATAATAATAATAATAATAATAATAATAATAATAATAATAATAATAATAATAATAATAATAATAATAATAATAATGGTCCCCTCTCTACACCTCTCCATCATCTCCCCCCCTCTCTACATCTCTTCATCATCTCTTCCCCCCTCTCTACACCTCTTCATCATCTCCTTCCCCCCCTCTACACCTCTTCATCATCTCCTCCTCCCCCCTGTCTTTAATGAGACACTTGTGGTCTCTCCATTTGGCGCACAATAGCAGGAATGTCAACTTCAATGTTTGTGCATGCAATCTGCATCAGATGAAATAATGTTTCTTAGTCGAATACAATAAAAAAAAAAAAAAAAAAAAAAATTATATATATATTTTTTTTATATATATTGGCCTGGGGCCGCATGGAACGTCGGTGAGGGCCGCATGCGGCCCGCGGGCCGCCAGTTGCCCCTCCCTGTGCTATACTATGTTGTTTGATACTATCTTGTCTAGCACAGTCTCTGGAGCGTAACAGTAAGAAGCATTTTGTATGAAAGTATTCTGTACTTCTGTATGACAACTATTAAAGAAACTTGAACTTGAAACCTTTGCCACATATATTGGCTACAAACATAATCACTGCAAAGTTATCAAAAAAATAAGAATCTGATCAGACACAATGGTTAAGTTGTTGTTCCCTTTCTAATTTCCTCAAAAACATCTAGTCTAGTTAATGTGATCAATATTATTTGACAATTGATGCTTTTTGTTGGACATTTCTGTCAGTGAGCTCATACTTTGAGCTCATTTTATAGGTAAAATGATTGAGACAACGCAATCTTCTGTCTTCGTTGTGCATGCATGTTTGTGCTCACCACACGCGATACATGTGTCACTATTCTATTCTATTTTACCTAATGTTTTTTATCTCTGTTTTGGTACTCTTGTTTTTTTTTTATCTATTTTTAGTGCTGCTAATAGTTTTTAATATGCTCCCCCTGTACAGCACTTTGTGCCCCTGTGGCTGTTAAAGCGCTTTATAAATAAAGTTGGATTGGATTGGATTGGATTCTGGCAGTGGCTGTTATTATAGTATTGTAATCTGTTATTTAATGTTTGTGTAAAGGGCTATTTTAACTGTTGATGGGTAGTGCATCAGTAAAGTGAATATGGTATTGTGCTCTGGCTCTGTTTGAATAGGTGGAGAGAGTGTTTAACTGTATTATAATAGTAAATAGAACAATATGTTGTGCTCTTGCTTTTTTCTTTTTAAAGTTGTAGAGAGTAGCATTGCTAGTGCCAAGCCCACAACAGTTTTATTTGAGGTTCATAACAGTACATTGTACTAAGCAATTGTTGGCTCATTAGTTTGTGATTCACATGCACTAAAATTCACCAGAATGCAGGAAATTAAGTCTTTGTAACAAAAAAATTCTTGGTGGGGGACCCCCAGACCCCCCGCTTAAAAAGTGGCCTGATTGGGGCTATATTTCGCGCTATATCTCCCGGTATGAATTATTTCCCCAGTCCGGCCCTGTCTGCGGGGTCTAACACCTTTTCATAGCGCACACACCGATCTGTGTGTGTGTGTGCGCGTGCGTGTATGTGCGTTTCGTGATGCGATGTAGTTCTCTGGCAAACTGAGATAATTACAACCATACTATCTAGCAAGAATTAAACATATTTACAAGTCGTATTAAGTTTAGCAAGTAAGGAGACATATAACATCTCAAAGCACTCGAAAATGTACTTTTTCTATTTTTACCGATTTCTGAAAAGAGGTACTTTCTGAGCATTTGGGAGACATTATAAATCCTTTTGTTCTCCGCCGACGGGTGCAAACACACTGGTAAGTTAATATAAATACAGGAATTTACTAAATGTCTGAGTATCTGTCCTACAGTATGAATAAGAAACGGAGGATGATGATGATGGTAAAGATGAAGATGATGATGATGATGGTGATAACGATGAAACTATGTGGCAGCAGCAGTGTTTAAATGGGATGAACTACAACTACATACAACTATAAATGGAATAGCGGTCGATACAGGGGTATTTGTTTCTTCATCTCTGTTTCTTTTTGCATACTGAGATTCGGTTCAGCGGCTGTGCGTCTTATCGACGTGGGAATAAAACATGAAAGGAGCGGCGCCGTGCGACACGAGGCAAATGTGGACAGATGATTATCACATCTAGAATGATGATTATCACATCTACATTCCATCCAACATCCTCTCCCTTCCCATGCAAGCGCTTCAGGAGGGGAGGGGCGGTGTTTCAACATGTTGGCCAATAAGCTCCTGCAGTGTGGAAACCATTTTGGGAATTGAGTTTGGCGTGAAGCCTTCTGTTTGATATAAGACGACGTAAGAAGAGCAAAGCGGATGAGAACGGGAAACTCTCAGCGGTCACTCTCTCTGCGGTCACTCTCTCTGTGGTCACTCTCTCTGCGGTCACTCTCTCTGCGGTCACTCTCTCCGTGGTCACTCTCTCTCTCCGTGGGCTCCAGCATCTTTCCAACGTAAAGTCAAGTCACACGTAATGGCGGAGCGACAATTAATCCAGAGGATAATGTCGGGGGAAGCCGTTCAAAATGTGCCTCTACCTCAATTAGTCTCCCGTTCCACTATCAATATAGAGGCTGGATGAAAAGAAAGGAGATATAAAAGGAAAAAAAGAGAAGGAGACAGAGGGAAGAGAGAGAGAGAGAGAGAGAGAGAGAGAGAGAGAGAGAGAGAGAGAGAGAGAGAGAGAGAGAGAGAGAGCGAGCGAGCGAGAGAGAGAGAGAGAGAGAGAGAGAGAGAGAGAGAGAGAGAGAGAGAGAGAGAGAGAGAGAGAGAGAGAGAGAGAGAGAGAGAAAGAGACAATCTCTTTGCAGTGTCATTGTGATGTGTACTCACAGCCTGATAGTAGGTGTAGCCAGCGTGGGCCGTCTGGTGGTGGTGGTGTTGGTGGTGATAGTGGTGGTGATGGTAGGATGGGTAGGACGGGTAGTACAGGCCAGCGCGGGGGAAGGAGAGCCCGCTCCAGGACCCCTGACAGCCCCCACCGCCACCGGGGGTCCACTGGGAGCCGGGACCCGGGCCCATGGTCCCTGCTGCCTTACTGCTGTAGTAACCTCTGACCACTGCGCTGGGCTGGAAGGAGGAGGAGAGGAGGGGGGGACAGTTACTACTCAAAACATCAGCAGAGTGATAGCAACTACACACACACACACACACACACACACACACACACACACACACACACACACACACACACACACACACACACACACACACACACACACACACACACACACACACACACACACACACACACACACACACACACACACACACACACACACACACACACACACACACACACACACCATGCAGGTACTGAGTGAATACTGGGTGCCCGCTCATTAACCTGGGAGGAGGGGGGGGGGGGGTTGCGGGGTGATCAAAGATATACCAGGGAGCCAGGAATGTTCTCACATGGTTCTTTCCCCTTCTTCAAACACAGTGTGTGTGTGTGTGTGTGTGTGTGTGTGTGTGTGTGTGTGTGTGTGTGTGTGTGTGTGTGTGTGTGTGTGTGTGTGTGTGTGTGTGTGTGTGTGTGTGTGTGTGTGTGTGTGTGTGTGTGTGTGTGTGTGTGTGTGTGTGTGTGTGTGTGAGCAGCAAATGTTGTGAAACTCCCTTCCCTTCAGTCATGGTCTAGATGACTTCTTGCTAGAAATGCAGATTGGTGTGATAAGATGCTCTGGATGACAGGCTGGCAGAGCCTGCTTCCTGGTTTGGCATTATGTGTGGGGCAGAGCAGAGCTGAATCTGCTGACAGGCCAGCTTACACAACGCTGGGAGGGAATGCCTGACCGCTAGGAGCACACGCCACACACACACACACACGCACGCACGCACGCACGCACACACACACACACACACACACACACACACACACACACACACACGCCACACACACACGCACGCACACACACACACACACACGCACGCACGCACACACACACACACACACACACACACACACACACACACACACACACACACACACACACACACACACGCACACACACACACACGCCACAATCACACACACACACATGGCACAAACAAACACACACACATAGCACAAACACACACACACATGGCACACACACACACACACACACAGCAAAAACACACACACACAAGGCAAAAACACACACAAACCGCTGGCATTGCACCACACCTCCAGACTCCAGATTGTCAGACGCACGAGATGCTGTGTTTGTTTTGACAGAGCAGCACACTCTGCAGACTCGCGACGACCAGGAGAACTGAGAAACAACGTTTTTCCCGAGGAAAGCAACAGTTGTGATTGGATCGAGAAAAGGGGGCAGAGTTTGACATAGTCCATTACAAGAGCGTAGCGTGAAGCTTTACCATGAATGATGAGGATTTTGACCAATCGACCGTGAGCTCTGTCCTCTGTGATCCACGTTCCTGCTCCCCTGTCATGTCTATGGACTGCGATCATAATGTAAAGCGCTTTCTTCTCAACAGTGAAACGCGAGGCAACAACTGAAACCACATTGCCATATTTCGATTTAAAAAAGGCACGCAGAGCAAAAGAAAACCCAAGCCACCTTGGATGAACCGCGGCCATACATCACCGCTGAACATTAACCGTCTGCTTTACGCCAATGTTAGATTTTCACTGAGGTCAGGGATCACCCCATAGGGGGGGAAACGCATGGAGAGCAATGGCTGCAATATGGCCCACACAGCTGTGCTTAGAAGCCCCTCCCGCCCGGTGTTCTGCAACACAGAGGAACCAGGGAGAGGTCAAAGTTCAGCTAAATGAATAGGATATAAAATGACAGGTTTATGACTCATGTTAATATAAAACAGGTGAGGCCTGTTTCCCCGTGCAGCCGGATGAATGCATTTCTAGTCTACTGTAGCTCAGAGTCCGTACTGTGAAGCAGCCCCCCTGACTCTGTGAAGCAGCCCCCCTGACTCTGTGAAGCAGCCCCCCTGACTCTGTGAAGCAGCCCCCCTGACTCTGTGAAGCAGCCCCCCTGACTCTGTGAAGCAGCCCCCCTGACTCTGTGAAGCAGCCCCCCTGACTCTGTGAAGCAGCCCCCCTTACTCTGTGAAGCAGCCCCCCTCTGTGAAGCAGCCCCCCTGACTCTGTGAAGCAGCCCCCCTGACTCTGTGAAGCAGCCCCCCTGACTCTGTGAAGCAGCCCCCCTGACTCTGTGAAGCAGCCCCCCTGACTCTGTGAAGCAGCCCCCCTCTGTGAAGCAGCCCCCCTGACTCTGTGAAGCAGCCCCCCTCTGTGAAGCAGCCCCCCTGACTCTGTGAAGCAGCCCCCCTCTGTGAAGCAGCCCCCCCTGACTCTGTGAAGCAGCCCCCCTTACTCTGTGAAGCAGCCCCCCTGACTCTGTGAAGCAGCCCCCCTGACTCTGTGAAGCAGCCCCCCTGACTCTGTGAAGCAGCCCCCCTGACTCTGTGAAGCAGCCCCCCTGACTCTGTGAAGCAGCCCCCCTGACTCTGTGAAGCAGCCCCCCTCTGTGAAGCAGCCCCCCTGACTCTGTGAAGCAGCCCCCCTCTGTGAAGCAGCCCCCCTGACTCTGTGAAGCAGCCCCCCTTACTATGTGAAGCAGCCCCCCTCTGTGAAGCAGCCCCCCTTACTATGTGAAGCAGCCCCCCTGACTCTGTGAAGCAGCCCCCCTCTGTGAAGCAGCCCCCCTGACTTTGTGAAGCAGCCCCCCTGGCTCTGTGAAGCAGCCCCCCTCTGTGAAGCAGCCCCCCTCTGTGAAGCAGCCCCCCTGGCTAAATATAAATATTTCAATTTGACTTGTAAGGGACACGAACGGCATCAAAAGAACGAGACGTCGATTGCAGGAAGAGCTCAATAAAGCATTGTGTGTCAAATAATTCCATTACAAAGAAATCCTGGATTTGAATTTAGGCTGCCGCCTCGAGGCTTCAACTGACATTAAGCTTCAGCTTTTCACTGGCACAATAGAGGCTGAACATTATATTGATACATTTTTCAAAACTGACATTTATTTTATATTAAATTAATATGGATTCGATTCCTGCTTGGGGAACATGTTGCCGTGTTGCCAGTTACCCATGCAGGTGGGGTATCTTCCGGGCCTTTCTGTGTGGAGTTTGCATGTTCTCTCCTCGTGCTCGCAAGGGTTTCCCCTCCCGATAAGATAAACCCAATAGAAAAACATGCACAACAGATCGCTAACGCTGATGAAGACGGACAGGAGCACTTGGATTGGTCCCCGGGGCGTGATGCACACTGCAGCCCTTGTCTGCTCCCGGCTTCCCTTGGGGGGGAAGGACGACGGGATGGGAGGTGCAGAGAACATTTCGTCAGGGACTCAGTGCATGTGTGTGTGTGTTCCCTGTGGGTCGCCAATTGCATGTGTGTGTGTGTTAATCTGATGACAAATAAAGACTTCTACTTCAGTGATTTTAAGTTCACTATAGCCACTATAAGTTATCTATAACCTTCTTACACAAAAAATAACACAAGCTGTTTTTACTATACCCATGCATAGGAACCGGTTCCTAATTGGCCGATGCCTGGAACCGTGTGGCTCCCGTGACTTTCGATTCCATTATCGCTGCCAGGTTTTTCCTACAGTTGCGCAATAACGTTAGCATGTAGCCATGGCAGACTCTATTTGATTCCTTAAGGGCTCTAAATTGCCTGGGTTTTGGTAATATGCTCCCGAAATGCTCCCGCTGTTTGGCTACTTCTATGTGCAGTGAAAACTACTTGAATGCTTTAGAACCTAGTCATTGATTTAGTTCAGGGTGAGCTAAAATTAGCCGCGGAGTTAACGCTACCTAACGTGAGCTAACGCTATTTAATCAAGCTCACAAAGAGAGATAAACAGCTGACAGCGGATAGTACAGGTACAAATACAATAAAACAGCAGGTGGGGGCTGTTGTGTAAACCTTGTACTCTTTAGTTCACATATAATAAGAGACGGAGTGTTTGTTTACAAGTCTGTACACTGTAAGCCAGGAAGTACCGTGGTGGTGCAACATACAAATGTGTCCGTGTAGCAACACAAGCCAATACCTTATAGGACAGGGACCCGGGGAGGGAGCTCTGTGTGTGTGTGTGTGTGTGAGACAGAAGTCAGAGGAATAACGACCTGTTATTCAATAGATTATATTAGTTTAAGAATAAAAAAATAAATACATTTTAAGAGAATCTCAAATACAGTATTTTATTTAAGTGTAGGCTATAGTTAATGTTTTATTTTTTACAGTTTTTGTATTTTTCTGACATGGGGGCTCAACAATAAATGACAATCAGAAATGTCAAGTTGCATGTTGTTATTCTAACCAGCTTAGACCCCTACGCTCTGCATCTTCTGGCCGCCTCAGACCTACTCCTATCCAAGCTCCGGGAGGGTCATCAAAGAGAGAAGTCGCCTATTCTCAGTCCTTGCACCACAATGGTGGAATGAACTACCCACCCCAGTTAGGACAGCCGAATCACGTCCAATCTTTCGCCGTCGACTATAGACGCACTTCTTCAACCATTATCTGAATA
The DNA here is from genome assembly GCF_963971535.1 of Notolepis coatsorum. Taxonomy (NCBI): domain Eukaryota; kingdom Metazoa; phylum Chordata; class Actinopteri; order Aulopiformes; family Paralepididae; genus Notolepis; species Notolepis coatsorum. Next base: position 44,468,539 of record NC_140168.1, on the reverse strand, counting down.
AAAAAAGATATACCTAACCCTAACTAACCGTACTGTCATGCACTTGTCATAATAAACTAACCTACACTGTAGCACTCAACACTTTGATGAACATTGTTGCTCAGCTGATAGAGTTGTGCCCTTCCTGATGGCTTGTCGTACAGAACTTGTAAGTCGCTTTGGATAAAAGCGTCAGCTAAATGTAAATGTAAATGTAGTTCTGTTGCATTTCCAATTTATTTATGTAAATTATAAATTGATCAGGTATCGATAATGGTATCGACAAAGAATCGAATCGATAAGCAGAATCGATAATGGAATCGTATCGATAAAATCCTATCAATTCCCATCCCTACCATGCACGCGCACACACACACACACACAAACACACCTACACACACACACACACACACACACACACACACACACACACACACACACACACACACACACACACACACACACACACACACACACACACACACACACACACACACACACACACACACACACACACACACACACAGACAGACACACACACACACATGCTCACACATGCTCACACACACACACACACACACACACACACACACACACACACACACACACACACACACACACACAGTTCAGTTCAGTTATTTTTTATTTCTGGCTTTGGACACATAACAACGGTCATTCCATAAATCGTCAAAGTTTTACCAGCTGCTATTGCAGCATTGTCCAATTGTCCGAAAAGGGCTAGGGAGAAGCACTAGGCTTGTCGGGCCCTACCCCTGAAGAGTTACGTTTATTTTCTTTTTGTTTTTTTTCATTTACATACATACATAGTACATACATATAGTACACATTACAGTACACACATATAGTACACATTACAGTACACATTACAGTATATTAGGGATGCACCGAATGGGAAATTCTTGGCCGAAACCGATACCGAAAATAGAAAACAGTTGGCCGAAAACCGAAAGCCGAAAGGCCGAAAATGATTCATAGAATAGATTTTTTTTACCAATGTTGTGGAACATTATAATTATGGAAAAATATATGATTATGGCAAAACTTAACTTAAATAATAAATAATCACTATTATGGGTCCATAAAACATTTATTCAGCACTTCTGAATGCATACAGTACATTAATTCCATCTTTTCTCTGGCTGCGCAGCGGACATCTGTGCTCTACTGAGCGCACCTTTCTAGTCCCCAGCTGAATGTGCTCGCTTGACTCGGCACAGTAGACGTGCGACAGACAGACAGCTGGGCTGTGTTAACATTACAATGTACAGTCGCGCGAAATAACGTTATGAATGCCCGAAATAACATAGCATTACAAAGTACAGTTGACAGCTGGGCTGTGTTAACGTTACAATGTACAGTCGCGCGAAATAACGTTATGAATGCCCGAAATAACATAGCATTACAAAGTACAGTTGACAGCTGGGCTGTGTTAACGTTACAATGTACAGTCGCGCAAAATAATGTTATGAATGCCCGAAATAACATAACGTCACAAAGTACAGGTCCAGCTCAGTATGATGTCATAATCAAACATTCTAGAACATTTGTGTATCTATTCAACAATTCTCTCACAGCTGAGTGTGGACAACAGCGGGGATGAAGGAGAGTAACTACATAACATAGGCAGAAACACAATCCCCCCCCTCTCGCTCTGAATAATATGCATATTAGATCACTCAGTGATTAACCGCGGCATATAGCAAATAAGGATATAAAGCATGTTAAAGACGCATTTATTGGACGCATTGCGCGCAGTTTACATAGAAACAGCGCGACTCCCGACAGCGCGACATCATCACAACAACACGCGAGGTTGTTAGGTTGTTTCTGTTTCGGTGACATATTTTCGGTGAAAAAACTCTTTCGGCCGAAAGCCGAAAGGCCATTTTTTGCCATTTTCGGCTGAAAACTTTCGCTGCCGAAATTTCGGTGCATCCCTACAGTATATACACACACACTCACACACACATTATACTCTATGACTAACAGTTTCTGAGGAAAACGATACACACACATATTGAGCTGTGATTATCCTCAGGTTCACCCCGAAACAGCTAGTCACAGCCACAATGTGGCCAGTGAACCACCTTATACAGTAACAATGGACACACATTCCTGGCTATGCCTCATCGATGCAAGCTATAGAGACATTCCCTGACTATGACACAGCCACAGTCTAAAAGCCATGAGAGGAGGACCAGCCATCCAGGAGTATAGACTACAGTAATCGACACGGCCATAGCCTCCGCTTTCAGGCCCCATATTCACCAGTTCATAGAGTTTAAGTGCAGCCCCGAGCCAAGCGACAATATTCATTGGCCTTATAAATGAGGGCTATTCAGGCGGACAGAAAGAAGGCGTATATAGATCAAATGTGCCTGTGTCGAGGTATTTTGTCCAAAGCCCAATATCTCGGGGGAAGGATACATTATAAAATGTGCTTCATGCACATGAGTTCTACAGGACCAGGGAGCCATTGATAAGTGGGCTGAGCCGTCTCACGCGGTGACGGGGGGCCGGGCGGAGGCAGAGATCTGAGGGCCTCCACACTCCCAGGCTAGAATGTGTGATTGTTCCCCAGACCCAGATATCATGTCAGGGTGCTTTCAGCAGCCCGTCAGCGACTCGCACACCGCGCATATTTCTCCATTTTATATGAGGGCCGGTCGGCTCCGGTTACACAAGCCTCGTCCTCCTCCGAGGGGCATGTTCTGCATGCGGGGCAAACAGATGTTTGTGTGCGTGTGCGTGTGCGCGTGTGTGCGTGTGAGTGTGTGAGTGTGTGAGTGTGTGTGTGTGCAGCCTGTGTGCGGTGTCTTCAAATTTAACAAGGCAGAGGGTGGGAACCTAAAACATGTCTGTATTCACTCATAATTCACTCATAATTCCCTAAAATAAGGGGAATACACGACACATGTTGTGTTAACAAGGCGTACACCATCCCCTGTCATCCACCATCCCCTGTCATCCACCATCCCCTGTCATCCACCATCCCCTGTCATCCACCATACCCCTGTCATCCACCATCCCCCTGTCATCCACCATCCCCCTGTCATCCACCATACCCCTGTCATCCACCATACCCCTGTCATCCACCATCCCCCTGTCATCCACCATCCCCCTGTCATCCACCATCCCCTGTCATCCACCCAGGGCCGCCTGGGAGAAATGCGAGGCCCTGTGCGAGATTTAAGCCTAGCCATCGAGAAAGGCCGCCATAGGCAGACTGTGTGTGTTAGAAAGAGAGAGAGAGAGAGAGAGAGAGAGAGCATGTGTGTTTGTCGTGTGTGTGTGTGTGTTAGAGAGAGAGCATGTATGAGAGATCCAAAAGGACAAAGATCAACACTTAAATCCAAAGAGAAGAGGGTCTATACCAGAGAAAACAAAGCAGCAAGGAGCCAATGGCCGACATCAGCTAAATAGGCTAGCCAGGTAATGACACCAGGCCACACACAGCTTTGGCCAACGGCCCAACGCTACCCAAGCTACACAAACGACCAAGACAATTCAAACACAGCACATGTCGTATCTCCAAATGTTGTGAAGTAACATATGTTTTGCCTGGAAAAAAACATTGTTATTAACAAAACATTCGGGAGGGGAAGGAAGGAAGAGTGGGGTATGTCATTACATTTTCATTAATCTTACCTGCACCAAGGAACGCAGGGCGAAAGGCCGCAACACAGGTCTCCACGTTGACGAAAGGCCTCTCGCTGGCGGGACAAAAATAACTAAGCTATGGCCGGAGCCTTGTCATGGTGCAGGCCCGACTACATCTTCTGTCAAAGATGATGTCATAGTCAGAGTGCCAGAACCCCCTGCTATTCTCACGGCTAATGTCAATGGTCGTAGCACAAGCTAACAGCTAACTCTAGGCTAACTGATAGCATCAAGCTAACGTTACCAGCCGAGCGCAGCCGGCAGCTAACGTCGTAGCTAAACAGCTAACTGGCTAACAGTTAGCTCAACCCGGCTATCGCTAACCATTAGCTAACGCAGAAGCAAGCTATGCGGCTACCACTGAAAAACTGTAACGTGAGAAAAGCAATACAGGTGCTGACACCAGGCCACACACCGTTAGCTACTACTACTACTACAACAGCTAGTCGGCCAGTTTGGCTCCAGAGAGAGAGAGAGAGAGAGAGAGAGAGAGAGAGAGATATCCATGGCGGGAATAGAATAGAGTTAATAGAATAGGTTAAAAACTCACCAAACGTCCAAGAGGATGGAGACAACCGCGTGGAGTTGACGAAGTTCATCTGCCAAACGACCATCCTCTTCATCTTGGCTGCATGCGCTGTCTCTAGGTTAGCTAACGCTAGTTAGCCTTTAGCTAAGCTAGCTACTAGACAAGGCAAGACCAGCCGCATTTCATTGTATACCTGTATGCCGTGACAATTAAAACTCTTGACTTGACTTGACTTGACTACTAGCCGACATCATCATGGCTATATCCCGACTGCACCATGACAAGGCTCTGGCCATAGCTTATTTTTGTCCCGCCAGCGAGAGGCCTTTCGTCAACGTGGAGACCTGTGTTGCGGCCTTTCGCCCTGCGTTCCTTGGTGACTGACTAACTGATAATGACCGACCTCTTCCAAAGCTGCACGCGCGAAATAGTCAAACGCAGCTGACGCACGCCGGTGTACACATGATGTAACCACTCCCTTCGTTGAAACCAATAGTATGTCTGCTGCAGAGCTCCAATAGTGAGTATGTCTGCTGCAGAGCCGCAGACCCAGGAACAAGTCAGACACATTCTACAAACGTGTCTAATGTGAAATATATAAGCATATAAGCAAAACTAGATTTTAGGTCTGTGATGAAAAAGGGCCTCGCGGGAAGGGGGGCCTCGCAAAAAAAAAAAAAAAAAAAAAAAAGGCCCCCCTTCCCGCGAGGCCCTGTGCGACCGCACTGCTCGCACACCCCCTGAGGCGGCCCTGCATCCACCATCCCCCTGTCATCCACCATACCCCTGTCATCCACCATCCCCCTGTCATCCACCATCCCCCTGTCATCCACCATACCCCTGTCATCCACCATCCCCCTGTCATCCACCATCCCCCTGTCATCCACCATCCCCTGTCATCCACCATCCCCCTGTCATCCACCATCCCCCTGTCATCCACCATCCCCCTGTCATCCACCATCCCCTGTCATCCACTCACATTTGCGTACGCTTGAAATAATCGTAATAATCGTATCCCCACAAAGCTCTAGAAATGCATATCCTCTTTGATTCTATTCAAACCCAGAGGCCTTTTAACACACAAACGCACGCACGCACGCATAAAAATAAAAAAATAAAAAAAATAATAAATAAATTTCTTTTTTTTTGTGTGCGAGGCCCCCCTTCCCGCGAGGCCCTGTGCGACCGCACTGCTCGCACACCCCCTGTGTGTGCGAGGAGATGGTGGATGACAGGGGGATGGTGGATGACAGGGGGATGGTGGATGACAGGGGGATGGTGGATGACATCCACCATCCCCTGTCATCCACTCACATTTGCGTACGCTTGAAATAATCGTAATAATCGTATCCCCACAAAGCTCTAGAAATGCATATCCTCTTCGATTCTATTCAAACCCAGAGGCCTTTTAACACACAAACGCATGCACGCACGCACGCACGCACGCACGCACGCACGCACGCACGCACGCACGCACGCACGCACACACACACACACACACACACACACACACACACACACACACACACACACACACACACACACACACACACACACACACACACACACACACACACACACACACACACACACACACACACACACACACACACACACACACACACACACACACACACACACACACACACACACACACACACACACACACACACACACACACACACACACACACACACACACACACACACACACACACACACACACACACACACACACACACACACACACACACACACACACACACACACACACACTTTGAACTGCTGAAGTGATACATTTTCAAGTTCTCAGGGCAGGGAACCTTCATTTGCACTCTCTCCAGCAAGTCATCCTCAGATTAGATTAGATAAGATATAATTAGATTTTAATGTATTGTCATTATACAGCACAAGTACAGTACAACGAATAGAAATTTGGCATCCAACCAGAGTGCAAATGTAGCAGTAAAGTGCAACAGCAATATACAATGTACAGGATATTAAACCGGGTACAAAATATACAAATTAGTACTACTGTTGTTGAGTGTAGTGCTAATCAGATGTTTGTACAGTGATACAGGTGTAAATACAGTAGTGTAGTAGTCATACTGGCCAGCAACGTAACTAGTAAGAGTAGGATATGTACAGATATAGTATATCTACAGATATGCAAAAGGACTATGTGCAGGTAAATACAGACAGACAGGCATAGATAGGTACAGTATATACAGGTGCATCGCAATACATTTTAATATTGAGGAAATATATTGGGTGCCTCCACACCACACTGATTCATGCAAAACGAGCCCCGACCAAGTATTGAGTGCATATATACTTTTCAGCAGGCTGACATTTCTGTAATATATAGTGTATATATTTTTTTCTTATGTAATATTCACATTTTCTCAGATACAAAATTTTGGGTTTTCATTAGCTGTAAGCCATCATCAAGATTTCAAGATTCAAGAGATTTATTTGTCACACACATACCAGGCCATACAGTGAAAGGCGGGTGGTCATGCCCGCGTCAATTGTGCAATAATACTAATAATAAGATAGACATAAAAAAAACAGGTATTAAGAAGACATAAGATGTGCATGATAAAAATAGACATGCTAAATTCCTGAGAAGGCACTGGGTCATATGTACACTACTATACAATATACAGTTTTAACTCTGTCATTATGCTATACTTACTATGTCTAAACTACAAGAACCACATTGGTTCTTTCCTTAACCTCTTAAGCCCAGAGCCCTATTTTCTGAAAATCTGCCTAAAATACATACCTAAGTAAATGGAATATTTCTCCACTTCTACAAGGTCCATTTGCATATATCTATGGACATCAGTGAATGTATTCCAAGTGTCAGAAATATTGTGTCTATTACTAGGCTTGCTTAAATTGTGATGAAACAAAGGAGAATATGAATTATGATTTTTCTTTGCATCTTTGACAGTGAATAACACCATGCTAAAAATGACCAGACATTACCTCAGTACCTTCTTGAGATCATGTGTACAAAAAATCGAAGGAAATTAATAAAGGGAAGATGATTAAACAGAAGGTTTTATATATAATACAGTACTGAATTCTCCCATCCGGACCAATACAATTTGAAATATTATTATAGAATATAGAATAGCAGGCCTATAAATTACCTTATTATAGCCAAGATAAGATAAGATAAGATAAGATATTACTTTATTGATCCCCTTGGGGAAATTCCAGACGCACATTTATGGATTGGGCAAAATCCAAATGGCCGAGTTCAATTTGGATTTAGTATCACCAGGCGTGCATGAAGAACAGAAAATGAAATCGACTGTATGTACAGTAGGTTTTTTATTCTTGCAAGAGCTCCGCCATTTTTAAACTGATTTCAAATCGGATGGTTGCTAAATGCTCAAAATAGGGGAGACAAACTAACTGCGCTCCAATATATGCCAATAACGTTCACTTTGTTTGTATCCGGGATGTATACTGCTGTGATGATTAGGGCTGTGAATTCCCAGGGGTGATAGAACGGGGGACATAGAATGGACACATTTTCAAGGTCCGGCGAACAGGAGCGGGAAAGAATTCCTTTACCTCCTTGGGGCTACACCAGCCGTTGTTTGTGAGGATCGCCGGCCAGTAAGCAGAACTATCTAGATCTAGAACTAAGATCATCAAAATTGAAAGAAATAAAGGCTTGAAATATTTCACTCTGTGTGTAATGAATCTATATAATATATGATTTTCCCTTTTTGAATTGAATTACTGAAATAAATGAACCTTTCCTCGATATTCTAAATGATTGAGATGCACCTGTATGTGGTGAGACTAAATACTATACAGCGTTCGTACATGCTATCATACAGAGCTACGGGTTATTCGCAGGTGTATAAGTGTACGTATATAGAGGGGTTATATGCAGTTATATTCAGACAAATGGACGCACCATAGATGCCGTGCACAAATAAGAAGGGATGTGTTCCGCATTATCTTCCAGACACAAGATATTCACTCGGAGCGAACGGGGAAAGAGAGAACCGCACCATAACTACTCCACCAGACTGTTATCAGCACTATTTGTTCCAAAACAAAATAAAATGCAAGTCAAAGGAAGGGCGGGCGTGGGAGGGAGGGGGTGCTTCACCTTCGAGCATGGAGCAATGAGAGGAAGGTCGTTGCTCCATTTATACACAGAAAGGAGGGAGAGAGAGCAGAGTCTAAGTGATTTCCCTGCCTCTCTCCCCTCTCCCCTCTCTCCTCTCTCCTTGCCCTGCGAGGCGACACTATATGAGTCAGTGTGTCAGGGTTTAGACATGTGGAGAATATACACAACTCTCATGTGTCCCATTGCTCAAAGTCAAGTGTTCCTTCATTGATCCCCTCGGGGGAAATCCAGGCGTCATAGCAGCACGGGGGTGGGGGAGGGGAGCTACAGGCAGGGTAATAGAATGACAATAAAGTATAGATGATGTATACTCTATCGATAATAATAATAGCACACTGCGCCAGAGTCAGTGCAGGGTTTAGCAGTAGTTAAAGGTCAAACAGTCCTAACAGTGCTCGAGTTCTCCAAGCCGTTAGTTCTCCACCTGTTGGCAGCGGTCCTTGCCCACGGTTGTGGAGCCTGATGGCTACTGGCATGAAGGGACTGGGTTGAGTTGTGGTGTGTTGGGTGAGTCTTTGGCTGAGCGTGCTCCTCGTCTTGGCTAGCTCCTCATAAGAGGGGGTGGGAGGGGTTTTCCAGGATAACGTCCAGCTTCTAGCTCATCCTCCTCTCTGCTGCCAATACCTCTAGTTTGATGAGTTTGACTCCCACTACCGAGCTAGCCTTCCTCACCAGCTTGTTCAGTTTGTCATTGTCTCTTGAGTTGATGTTATCACCCCCCCCCCCCCCCCCCCCAGCATACCACAACGAAGAAGAGGAAGCTGGATACTACAGAAGACCGCAGCAGCCAATTGTAATGTACATGTTGGCGAAATTAGTTCTCTGTAAGGAGGATGCAGCGGTACAGATGATTATGGTTGGGTAATGTTAGAATTCTTTCGACTCCTGTGCCAAAACTGATACTTTAAAACCGAGGTGTGGACTCGAGTCACATGACTTGGACTCGAGTCAGACTCGAGTCACGAAGACTTTAGACTTGACTTGACAAAATCAAAAAAGACTTGCAACTCGACTTTGACTTTAACACCAGTGACTTGTGACTTCACTTGGACTTGAGTCTTTTGACTTGAGAAGACTTGATACCTTACCCCAACGATAAAAAATGATGTTATTAAATGTGCCGTGAATTCATTTCCCAGATCCACTTTGTTTGAAACAATCCGACAGCATCCAATAAAGTTGCGCGAGAGAACCACACGAAGAAGAAGTAACGTTAAAATTCAGAACGACGGATCCAGTGGGAAAATGATATCAACGATTATTTCGTTTGCTTATAAAAACTACGTGGTGGTCAACAAAAAACGAATTGCAGTATGCAAAACATGCAGGTTGAAAATCACAGACGGAGACGCAACAACTTCCAACTTCGTTCGACATTTGAAGCTGCACAAAGAATGGTACAGTAAGTAACTTGGCTTGCTAGCTACAGTAGTTAAATCAATGAGCCATCGACACAGTCATGTGGTAACGTTATCATTGCATCCAAGATTGATACATGGCTGGCTAGGCAGTTGGTAGTCATAGTCTTAGAGAGAGAGAGAGAGAGAGAGAGAGAGAGAGAGAGGGAGAAAAAGTTGAATAACTTGTGTGTCGGCAGGCCAGCCGTTTTGTTTTTGTTGTCATATTCATGTGCCTTTCTCATGGCTACCCATGTATTTCCATGGAATTATTGGAAGTTTATTTGGAAAGTAATAAATACAAATTTTAAAAACCATTCATGCATTACATTGTGTAAATGTAATATATTATTACTCTGTTGTTAAAATGGTACTACATTTGATGAAGCGCGCATTATGACTTGTTTAGGACTCGAAACTAAAAGGTTAGGACTCGACTTGTCAGTCTTGACTTGGGACTTGACTCGGGACTTGACTCAGGACGTGCCTGTCTTGGCATGGGACTTGACTTGGGACTTGAGTACCAAGACTTGAGACTGACTTGAGACTTGCAAAACAATGACTTAGTCGCACCTCTGCTTTAAAACGACGCAGCTTCAGGGCGGTTAGGTGGCGTAGCGGAGATTGCGTTCGTCACCAACCCCGAAGCTGTGGGCTGGATTCGCCTGTTCGAATCCAGCTTACAGCTCCGGGGTTGTCACCAGCTTAGCTGGCCGTTCACACTAATACAATTGGCTGTATTAGAGGGTGGGAGAAGCTGGCGGGGTGGGTCCGGGTCGTTGTAAACAGCGACTCCTACAGTTCGGTCGGGGTGCCTGCTAAGCGCGGATAGGACCTGAGTGGGATAGTGTTATCCTTCCACACGCTACGCCCTCTCAGGGAGGATCCGCGCTGCCAGGTGAAAAGAAGCGGTTGATTGGCTGGACGTGTGTCGGAGGAAGCACGTGATAGCCTCCACTCTCCCAGATGATCTGACTGTGGGGGGTAAGTGCGCAGCGACCAGGAAGGGATTGGGAATTGGCATACGACTAACATTGGGATCGGAGGAAAATGGAGGGGGGAAAAGATCAAAAAAAAAAAGAAAATGACGCAGCTTCCTAAAATCGATACTTATTTATGCAAAACAGAATCACCAGTTTAAACTTGGTGAACAGCATCTCTTGTCCTATCAGCGAGATGTTGTTTACTTTTGTAACGCTCGCTCTGATCATCTCAGATCGGCCGCACCCACTATGGCCGCACCCATACCGCTCACTACATATTTTTCTTTACATTATTTACATTTTATTTGTTTTGGTTAATTATTATACTTGGATACCGTGGATACTAGGGATGTCCCGATCACGTTTTTTTTGCTCCCGATCCGATCCCAATCATGTGATTTTGAGTATCTACCGATACCGATATTTCCCGATCCGATAAAAAGATTTTTTTTACTTTTTTTTGTTTATTCAACAAACATGACCATGTTCACGTCTTAAACTCATACAGAGGCCTTAGTTTTGGTTTTAAATTGCATATCATCATTCATTTATTTATTGTCACACAGAGCAGAAGAATTTTGCCAAAACAAACCAATAGTATCCAGCTGCAGAACGGCAGACCAGTCACACTCTCAGACCCAAACGCATTTCCTTTGATTTAATTATACATCAAATGATTTATGAAGTTAACTTTTCACCTGGATAACGTCAACATTCACGGTGAATGTAATGTGAGAAATTGGGATTTAAAAAAAAATAAATAAAAAATGTGGGCCTGAGAGAGTTATTTTTATTTTATTTTTTTTTATCACGATCTCCGGAAAATCACGTGATCGGCCCCGATCCCGATCACGTGATCGGATCGGGACATCCCTAGTGGATACTGCTCGAAAAAGCAGCCCTGCTAGCCGTCAGATTTGGAAGACGTCGGCTCAGGATTCCACCACTCATCTCGGTGCCACTCGGTTCTCGGTTCTTTCTACCAAACCCTACAGATGATCGCAGTATCGGGTCCCTCGGGTGAATCTATCAGCGTCTGAGGACGTCGACGTCGTTCAAGCGCAGCCGCCTCGGTGGGCGACGGGCAGGATGACTCATAGACATATATAAAGGCTAGAGTACTCACCCGCGCTGCTGGCCAATGGAGACCGATGTTGCCACATGGCGGCCATCTTGCCACAGGCAGCACGCCCACTCATAACATGAATGTCTATGGTGCATGTACTATTGAAATAACCATAGCTTGCTAAATTTTCAACCGATTTTCAAACGGTTTGGTTTGTTATAAACGTCAGAGATGTAGTTATTATGCTGCATACTTATAATGGACTTTGATATGAAAATAATTTCAACATGTCCAAGCATAGCCACGTTAATAACGTTTGTAATAAACCAATCCGTTTGTAAATCGGTTTAAAATTGAGCAAGCTATGGTTATTTCAATAGTACATGCACCATAGACATTCATGTTATGAGTGGGCATGCTGCCTGTGACAAGATGGCCGCCGGTGAATTATGCTGGAGACTCCGCCTTGCACCATCTAGTGGATGACTGTAATCAAACAACAGGCGGTCACCATTAAACGGCAGCTGTGTAGGAGCTGCGTCTGGGGCACTGAGTGGTGTTGTTGGGAAACGTGTGAATAACTCTAATGCAGAGAGACAGACTCAGACAGTCAGAGAGGAATGCTGGGTAAAGAACTCTGTCCTCAAAGACTCTACTCACCCTCTTCACATCTCACTCCAAATGAGCTAATGGTGCAAGAAGAACTTTTCTAAAATTATGTCTTAGTGATTGGAATATCAAGATTTAAACAGGTAATTTGTCCCTGCAGTGATTCGGTCGACAAAGGAGAGATTCTCTGTGACAGCGTGACTTTATATTCTTCATTTTATCTTTTCTGCATAATCCTGAGCAATAATTGACAGTGTAATATTGTTTGTCTTGATGTTGAGTTATAATGTCACCTTCATTTCCTTGGGACTAACTGCTTTGTATTTAGATGGTGTTTACTGTAGGAGAGTCACCTTACATTGCCTCATTTTTATTTTGTGTGTTTGTGTGTGTTTTGTGTGTGTTTTGTGTGTGTTTTGTGTGTGTGTGTGTGTGTGTGTGTGTGTGTGTGTGTGTGTGTGTGTGTGTGTGTGTGTGTGTGTGTGTGTGCATGCGTGCGTGTGCATGTGTGCGTGTTTAGGAGAAATAAAAGTAATGGATTGAATTGGTACTCATATTGTTAAGTTGTACTGTAGTTGTATTGGGTGCATTTACATTTGTAAAATATTTTATTAATGTACGCTGTCCCCCTTGATCAAATTAAGTAAACCTAAACCTAACCTAAACCTAGTGCTGATGCGTCACTATCTATTTCATATAATATCACAGTATCACAGCTATCAGAATAATGGGTCAACTTCGTTTCAATTCAGCCTAGAGATGGAATATATCCTCTCGGGAAAAAAAACCACACATAGTTGATATAAAAAAACGAGATAATCATTTAAACAAATTGCATTCCATGGTGCTAATTGTGCGTGCACTTCTGTGCTCTAAGGCTCCCAAACAGAGCTGAGGTTGGACATATTTTTGAAGTATTGTGAAACCTCCCCACGAGGTCAAGTCTGAGGGAGAATACGTTCTTAAGACACCCATTCCTCGCTTTCCGGGAAATATGTTCACCGTGAAATCTTGGAACAGAAAGGAACAAAAACAAGCCCCCCAGTAAAGTGGTGTAAAAACAAACAGCCTATCATAGTCTGTCATAGTCTATCATAGTCTGTCATAGTCTATCATAGTCTATCATAGACACATCGCTTTTGTATTGGAGGGGATTTAGAGGAAACAGACTTATTTGTAGCTCTCTGTGAAACATGTCTATGAGTTCCATTTGGCGTATCTATTTATTTAACCATTATTTAACCAGGTAGGTCAATTAAGAACCTGCTTTGAACCTTCCTAGTTGCAATGACGGCCTGGCAAGAGGACAAAAAGGCCTCTCGAGGGGTAACAGGGGACAACAACAACAACAAAATAACAAATAAAATATATATCTATATGCTATGTTATATGCGTTATAGACGAGTCCTAATGGCCTTTGGTCAATGATGTTTTTTTGTTCTCCCTAGATTGTATTATACTGTACTACATGTAAGTCACGGTAATAACGTCCAGCCCCTGTGTCTCGCAGACATCCCCAGTGTTGGTCTGGTGATGTGTCTCCTCCGCCCCTGCTGTCCCTCCTGTGGTGATGAGTCTCCTCCGCCCCAGCTGTCCCTCGTGTGGTGATGTGTCTCCTCTGCCCCAGCTGTCCCTCGTTGCTCATTAGTCATTATTTTCCCCATGTGTATTTAAGGCCTTGTCCACACGTATATGGATATTTTAGAAAACATCATATTTTCTCTGTGTTTTGGTCTCCTGGCCACATGAAAGCGATAGAGCTTTTTGAAAGTGCCTTCCAGAGTGGAGATTTCTACACGTGGACGGGTGAAACGGAGCTAAAACGGAGCTAAAGCGGTTAACATCATGACCGATGGCTCCATTCACACGGTATATTAGTATGTTCTCTGCAATCAGGACTACGGAGAGATCCCTGGCAGCCTACCAATCACGTGAGCGTTTTTGTGTCGTGTGGACGGATCTTCTAAAACACATTTGGTGTGAACAGGAATCTTTTGGAAGATGGATGTTATGGGAACAGAGGAACGGGACCCAGATAAGTGAGTGAAACAGGTGTGCAACAGTTTAAACGCTAGACAAGCGTGTATTTTTTTTTACAAACAGAGAAAAATATACAATACGAATTTACAAGGCATACAACAATGACGGTGGAAGTGTGGTGTCAGCAGGTCTGGGCCTGGGTTATGAGGTGTGTGTTAAACCCCGAAGAATGTGTGGTGTAGCAGACTGTGTGTACTTAATATGTGAATAAAGTCTTACCGTGTTGAAAAGTATGTAGTGGAATATGTTGCTTCGGCCACGCCGGGGCGAAACAATAACAGATTCCCGAGGGGGGAAATAACATGTGGGACTTGACGAGGCAGGGGGGAGAAAATAACAAGGGAATCTAACGGGCGGATGAACGCGACGAGTGTCCGAGACGCGTGTAGTCTTTTACCAACACACTTGCAGTTCCGCGTTCGGGTTCCGCGATCTGATTGGCCACGCGTTTAGTTAGCTGGATAAACCATGACCACACCCTCGCAAAGAAATGCCAGCTCGCTTCCTGAAATAATTCTCACAGTCTGACTAGATCCCATTATACCATTCTGAATTATGTTTTTGTGCTTCGTTTTTCTAGAGGGGGCTTTTGAAATGTAAAATAATAGACCTAAAATACTGATACTAAATTTACTTTGTCCTAAATAATGCACGTTATATATACGGCGCTCGCGAGGTGCGATATACACATTATAGTTAAACTCGTACAGAATAAGTAGATACAAACAAGCAGAAATAGTATCTAATTGATACGAATTAATAGATACTTATGAGGATATCTGTACTGTATGCGCTCGGCTTAGGTATCATGTACTTTATATATAAATACATGGTTCCCAAAGTTTTCAAGGCTCAACCCCCGAAATAGCGTGTCAGAGAGGCTTGGAGGGAGGCTATATACAGTTTCACTATTAATCAGGTTTTAATCTGTTTCGGACATCATCCATACATGCATTGAATTGATTAACCTTTGGTTTATACCAGTGACACCAGTCATGTTAATCACCTTCTTGTTCATCATCAGATAACACTAACAGTGCTTGAACAGATAAATGCATTTTCTCAAATGCATTCATCAAAACGTCAAAGGCTTGCAATTGCTCATTAATTTTCTCAAGTCACGTCCACATCATCAAATCAAACAGCGCATCTCCTCAAACATTTTAATCCCAGTTACAATATCACAATAACGTGTGAGTGACAGTGACAATTCAACAATCGACATATTCAGATTTGTCGTAATTCATATCCACAATCCACGCATGAAGACTTCAATTTATGCTTGAATGAAACAAAATCCAGGCGCTCCGTTAAAGATCCACAGCGGAGAATATGAAAGGAATCAGAGCCAAACGAGTGATAGGCTTCATTCATTAAAAACATCCCCGCGGGATTCACATTTGCAATGCTGCACGTTATTAAAATAACCACATAATGTGTATATCGCACCTCGCGAGCGCGGTATATATGACATGCATTATTTAGGACAAAGTAAATTTAGTATCAGCATTTTAGGTATATTATTTTACATTTCAAAAGCCCCCTCTAAAAAAACGAAGCACAAAAACATAATTCAGAATGGTATAATGGGATCTAGTCAGACTGTGAGAATTATTTCAGGAAGCGAGCTGGCATTTCTTTGCGAGGGTGTGGCCATGGTTTATCCAGCTAACTAAATGCGTGGCCAATCAGATCACGGAACCCGAACGCGGAACTGCAAGTGTGTTGGTAAAAGACTACACGCCTCCGAGACGCTTATTGCTTATTCCCAGAGGAAGAGTGCTGCCGAGTGCTTCCTCGTTTTCCCTGATTGGCTGCGACACGCCCCGCGGCAGGCGCGGCAGCCGCAGAGCGGAGCGGCAGAGCTTGCGGCAGAGCTTGCGGCATTATGTAGCCATAATCCCGATGATTTTCATTCGACGCTTAGCTCACCTGGCAGCGCTGCGGTCCTGCGGTCCGTTGGTGACAAGTTCGAATCCCTTCAATTTTTTTTATTTTTTTTTTTACGTGCATTCTTTCGCCGGTTAAGTTTAGGCATGTTAACTTAAGGTTAAGGTTAAGGTTAGGCATTGTTTCGGAGTTGGTTAAGGTTAGAAGGGTTAAGTTTAGGCGCTGTTAAGGAGCTGGTTAAGGTTAGAGTTTGTCTTAGAGAATGGCAATATTCTTTCGGAGTTAGGCATGGTTAAGGTTAAGGTTAAGGTTAGGCATTGTTTCGGAGTTGGTTAAGGTTAGAAGGGTTAAGTTTAGGCGCTGTTAAGGAGCTGGTTAAGGTTAGAGTTTGTCTTAGAGAATGGCAATAGACAGCCTATTTCCGCGCTGCAGCGCGAGGCAATAGACAGCCTATTTCCGCGCTGCAGCTCTCTCGCGCTGCCGTGGTCACATGGGCGTCATGGCCAATCAGAGAAAACGCGGAAGCACGCGAGGCACTCTTCCGCTGGGAATAAGCTACACGCCTCCGAGACGGCGTATTCAAAACTAGACGGAAGAGAGAAAAAGAGACACGATATTAGTTGACCAGTAAACATCTACCCACGCTGGAGGCGGAGAAGAAAACGAGGTTAGGGTTACAAGCACAAGCATTGAACACACGCATCAAAACAACGAGGTTAGGTAGGAGAATGATAATTGACAACTATCAACGAGAACTAAGCTAGACAGAATAGTCAAGAGGTAATATTTAAGGCGCAACAAACCTACTGTTCCTACAGAACGAACTCGCATCGACTGCTGGGCTGGTCAGGTGTTTATAGTCCGGGAAGAGGCAGCATTCTCTAATTGATCATTAACACCAGCCGTGAGACGTGAACATCTCGAGAGACGTACGCCTCGGGGTCGTGTTAACGCGCCACGCGTCCTCAGGGGGGAGCCAAGAGGCTGCGGTACCTGCTCAGAAGCAGCCCTCACAACAATGGAGGGGTGAAAAATGCGTTTTAATAAATATCCACGTACTTGCGGACACGGCCTAAGTCAGTGAGCACTGGTCTGTTTGTGTCACCTGCTCCTGCCCGGCCTATTGGCAATGGTTCCTCTCTGTTTAGCGCCAGTTTGAGTTCAGTCAGCCAGGCCATCAACCTTCTCCTTCTGACTTTTCATTTTCTACCCTCCTGCCTTCAGTTTCTCCAGTAACGTTCTTGTTTATTTTTCCATCACAACCTGCCTCTGCCTGCCTCCCTCGTCTCTGCACTTGGGTCCTCCAGCCACAGCCGTGGCAATATCATATCTAATGGTCCCTTTTTATAGCGCTGTGGAGATACATGCCAAACTCAGCTGCAAACAACACTAGTCACTGTGTCTTGACGTGTTCTTTCTCTGCTGCCCATAATATACTCCCTGGGTGCTGGTGTCTGTTTATCTGTTGGTAGTGAAAGCCTCTCCCCCCACAGCAGTGGCTGGCAGCGCTGATAATTCAGGGCAGAGTTGGTGATTTCCCCAAACATAGTCAGATCCAGACAAACATGTCCAGCGTTCCTGCGAGCCTCACTGTGGTGTACCTTGGCTCAGTCCTTTATCAACGAAGCCAGCGAGCTAAAAGGGCCATTTCCTCTAAATCTTGATATTTATTTGTTTCCACTACAGACAGAAAAAGAAGGAAGCCTCATACGCATGGATATAAACATAATTTGCAGCGGCCTCATTCAACACCCCCCCCCCCCCCCCCCCCCCCCCCCTCCCCGCCTTGTCTCTGAGAAAATTAGGTTCCGTTCATTCTGGAAGCGGAGAGAAAGAAAAAACTCAAAAGCGCCTCGACGAGTAAACAACCGAGTGCCTAAGCGTTTTCATTAAGCGCAGGAATGAATGGTTTCAGGGTGAGAGGCTGCGACACGGAGGCAGGGAAAGTCATCCCAGATGGCATTAGGTGGGGGATATTGTCTCGTGGAGGGCCCTCCACGCCTGGTTGCTCCGTTTGGCTGCAGCCTTTCCCTCGGGCATCCCTGATGACTGACTTCCTGGGAGCTGTGTTGCGTGAAATGGCCTCCTCTGTACCAGTCGCTCTCCATTGCCTGTCCCCAATCTTCTCGTGCAATTCACCTTGCCAGCGACAGCCACGGTGGCTTTGACTGCCGCTCGCTGGTGTCAGATCTTGAAACACGACAGTTGAGGAGGCTGTGATCTGCTCTATAGGTCATACTAGCGCCCGCCCCCCCTCCCACCCCCCCACACACACCTCTTGCCCACTTACCCGACACGAACACATACAGAGCCAGCCCTCGAACCCCCCCAGCAATATCAAGAGGACCGGGTTCAGGCGTAACCAAGGCAACAGGGTGGCCATGCCTCTGTGTTTCTTTGGGCGCGTGGGAAGTCTGACAGGTTCAGGTTGCCCTCTGGGTTCTCATCTAAGAGGAGGAGTGAGAACCTACCCCCAGGGCCTCCACACTGCCTGGCTCTGGAGCTCAGAGAGGGCTGGCAGGGCCAACAGCACTCACTCTCTCTCTCTCACTCTCCATCTCTCCGCTTCTCCTTCTATTCATGCGCTCCGAAAACACTTGTGAGATGAGAGGCTGGAGGGAAAACAGAGGAGGTGGTAACCACGACAACGGGGTCAGAGGGTGACATTATAAATGGAGCGGCTGACAGCCACTCACACAGAGCTGACTCCGGGTTTAAAACCACAGTATGTAGTATTGGGGCCGACGCGCTGGACCACCAAGGAAAACCTCTATTGACCAGATGCACCGTACACACAGCTGTGACCCTACGGGAGACCTGCTGCTAGAATGCAGCTCTACCCCCTGAGAGATAAGGGCATACTGTAGGCCAGGCGGTCGCCCCTTCAGCGTGGCTATAGAGCACTAGTCGGAGGTGTTAGGTGACACACCGAAACACTGCGTTCAGTATTCCTGCTCTGCTGGGCTCTGTGTTGTTTACATCTACAGGAGAGGACTTTGGACAGTGAACCGTTTCGAGAGTCTCAGAGGTGTGGAGCGAGAGAGAGAGAGAGAGAGAGAGAGAGAGAGAGAGAGAGGGGGGGGGAGAGAGAGAGAGAGAGAGAGGGTGGAGAGAGGGGGGGGAGAGAGAGAGAGAGCGAGCGAGAGAGAGAGAGAGAGAGAGAGGAGAGAGAGAGAGAGAGAGAGAGAGAGAGAGAGAGAGAGAGAGAGGGGGGGGGAGAGAGAGAGAGAGATAGAGAGAGAGAGGGGGGAGAGAGAGAGAGAGAGAGATAGAGGGGGGGGAGAGGAGAGAGAGAGAGAGAGAGAGAGAGAGAGAGAGAGAGAGAGAGAGAGAGAGAGAGAGAGGGGGGGGGGGAGAGGAGAGATAGAGGGGGGGGTGATAGGGGGGGAGAGAGAGAAGGGGAGAGAGAGAGAGAGAGAGAGAGAGAGAGAGAGAGAGAGAGAGAGAGAGAGAGAGAGAGAGAGAGAAAGGGATATATGCAGTGAGAGAGGGGGGAGGAGAGAGAGAGAAAGAGGGAGAGAGAGAAGGGGGGGAGAGAGAGGGAGAGGGGGAGGTGGAGAGAGGGGGGAGAGGAGGGAGGGAGGAGAGAAACAGGAAAGAGAAAGAGAGTGTCTTTATCCTGAGAGAATCCCTGAACACCGACATGATCCTTCTCCTCACAAGGAGCCCCACTCCAATGCCCCCCCTCTCCCATCCCCTCTCCCACCCCATCTACCCCACCTCCACTCCCCCTCGGAACCCCACACATCTCTGTGACTGCTATCCCTCCTCTCTAGATATGTTCTTTGGCCTGACAATGTGTTTCTGCTCTGATGACCCGGGGCCTGATGGGGCCCCGCTGCGCGGCGGATGTGGAGCCCCAGTTCTGCATCTTGATGTACTCTGGGATGGGGAGTGGGGGGTGGGGGGGGGGTGGAGGGATAGAAGATGGATGGACAGAGTCCTCCACACAGGCACATGCAGCTATAGGATCCCCGTCCCAACAGCCCTTGGCTGGCCTTCTGAAACCTGACACCACGGCCCTCTCTCTCTCTCTCTCTCTCTCTCTCTCTCTCTCTCTCTCTCTCTCTCTCTTCTCTCTCTCTCTCTCTCTCTTTTTTTCTCTCTCTCTCTCTCTCTCTCTCTCTCTCTCTCTCTCTCTCTCTCTCTCTCTCTCTCTCTCTCTCTCTCTCTCTCTCTCTCTCTCTCTCTCTCCCACGAGTGTCTCATCAGTTGACAGTCAGCTAATTGGCTGACAATGCCCCAGCTTGATTGCATTGTCCTCATCAGGGAGGTGTTCACCGGTTGAAGAGAGAATCGGTTTGCGTTCCAAAGTATTTTGTATTCTAGAAGAGTATTCTCTGTTTGGTCATTGGAATGTCTA
>NC_140168.1:44399421-44447641 GCF_963971535.1 Notolepis coatsorum | reverse complement strand
GGTCATTGGAAAGTCTATGTGTGTTTGACTCTTTCTTTGACTCGTTTTGAGGGATTTACGTGAAAGTGAAGCAATAGAGCACATCTGAGACGCCTCCTTTCTGACGAGGTGACCCAGGTGTGGACGATGCCCAATCAAGTGGGGCATTGTAAGCCACTTGCCTCACCAACTAGCTCACTGCCAACTGATGAGAAGTGGCTCTCACACACACACACGCACACACACACACACACACACACACACACACACACACACACACACACACACACACACACACACACACACACACACACACACACACACACACACACACACACACACACACACACACACACACACACACACACACACACACACACACACACACACACACACACACACACACACACACACACACACACACACACACACACACACACATTCTTCCTCTCCCCCTCTTTCGCTCTCTATCTCACGCTCCCCTCTTATTCACTCATACATATTCTCTTTGTTAGACACACACACACACACACTCTCATACATACTCTCTCTTACACTCATCCCTCCCTCCTTCCATGTTTGGATTCTCAAGGAGAAGCAGCCCCCCCCACCCCCCACTGGGAAGGGGGATCAAACGTTTACACAGGGGTACCTCGCAGGGACGTACATGCAGAGTGCAGAGCAGCAGTGGGTGGTAAGAGGCTAGGCAGCGGTCATGACCACCATCTAAGGGGAAAGCGGCACACACTGGCACCACCCAAGTGGGAAAGAGGCGGGTCCTCGTTGAATATATTTAGGTTATTGTATTATATGAATGTTTATATGTTTATTTGTATAACCTTACATTGTAAACGGCATTAGGAATATTGATTGGATTTATATAGCGCTTTTTTCTAGACAAACTCATAATTTTTTACAATGTAGGGTGGAAAGTGCCTCCTTCACGCAGGCTACACAGGTTCAATGGATGATATCAGCCAATTAGGGGGAGGGATGATTAGGTGGCCTTGATGTCAGAGACCTGATTGGGAATTTGGCCAGGAACGTCGGGGAACCCCGTACTCTTTGCAACAGACGCCCTGGGTTCTTTAACGACCAAATTCGGGAGTTCCCAGCTGTACGATGTCCCTATCGCCGTAAAAGGGGCATTGTTACTGCCAAGTCCAGAGGACGAAGTGCTCCCTGCTGGACAACACCACCACTTTCTGAAAACGGCCTTGACCGGGGCTCGAATCAGTGATCTTCCGATCATGAGTCCAGAGCTCTACCCATGTACACACTACCGGAAATAACCTGTACATTCCAAATTAGATTTGACCCAATATTGCTTTATGCTGCATTATGATGACTCTGGTTTGAGGGCCTACACCTCTTCACCAATGTTTCACATATGTGATATGCCTATACGACAGAAACTCTCCAAGTAGCTGAAATTAAATCCTCCTTAGTCAACCAACAGGTGTTCACTTTTCATTTATTTATTTGTTTAAAAATAAATACACTATGTAGTAAGAATAATACATTACTGGGTGCTACTCCTCTTCAGTTACCTGTGTCCACTTCACAAGCTCTCAGTTTCAGGCACTTCATAAAAAAAACATCCTTTTGTAATAATAATAAATGTCTTTGTCCACTAGGGGATGAACTTTGTCCGAGTGTGTTGTGGTGCGGGATGGCTTCTGGCGTGTCTGGGCTTCCCCTCCTATTCTCAGCAGTCTTCAAACTTTAATGAATATCTCGCTCAATAGAACCCATACATGAGAGTCTGATTGGACCACCAAACGTAGAGCTGTAATTGGCTGCATCACTGTCATCTCTCCCTCTGCAATCCCGTTTTCAAAGGCACCGAGAACTGTCTGATCCTTTGTACTGAGGGGTGGAGCCAGTGACCAGCAACTCTCCGACGGAGGCATCGATGGGCTGTATCTCCACTGTGGTGTTGTAGAATCTGTCTCCGTCAGTCTCAATGTTTCCACTACGGAAGCGGTACCCTTTAACAGTGATGGGCTGGGAGAAGCGGATAAGGACACGATCGCCCCGGGCAGGTGTGAGCCCCCAGAAGAAGTCGTGTCCCTGGTATGCTCTGTCCAGGGTGTGCTGCTGGTAGGCCTTCAGACTGCTGCTCAGCACCGCAGGAGGGTTGGTATGAGCCTCGTACAAGGGCCGCTTCCCAAAGTCCTTATCTTTGAGACACTGTTGTTTTCCGGGTAGAGAGGAATGCAGGCCTACATGTTGGAAGAGTGACGGCTTATATACCTCAGTTTGAGTAACAACTTCTCTTCATCACAGTCTTTCGCGGGTTTCTCAGGGTTGCAAAACCTTCACCCATAGGATGTGGTCCAGCAGCCAATCAATGGGCTTGTCTTTGTGAAACATCAGGAAGAAGTCTGTGATCATCGGAAGGTCACGGGTGCGAAACATCTTACCTATGAAGTCCAGGAAAAGCCACTGGTCTGAAGACATCTGTGTGACGTGGGTCTTCATGGAGCTGTAATAGTCTGCCAACTGGACGTAGTAGGTGCCTTTGTTGGGGTAGAAGAACTGTGACAGGGAGACCACCTCCAGTAAACCTGAGAGCACCTCTTTATGAAAATTCTTCTCAATGATCTCTGCTACGCTGCTGACAGACTCTGAGTCTGTCTCAGCGATGAAGACTATGATGAGCAGGTCCAGGCGTTGGGAGGGAGACAGGTTGTACAGCAGGGAGCTAAGAGTGTTGACCAGGTATGTCTCTTTCTCACGCTTCACTGTTGGAATACCCAGCACCAGAGACACTCCCTTGCGGCCCTGTCCCAGGTGAACGTTGGGCGTGAGGCTGTCTGGGTGTAGCATGAGATGGGGCAGATAAAGGTAGGCATTGGGCTGGAGGAGGCCCATGGAGTTGTTGGGGTTGTCGGTCGTGAAGGAGCAGCAAGTGTGGGAGGTGTTGGCAGCTCTGGAGAAGTTCAAGTTTCAAGTTCTCAAGTTTCTTTAATAGTTGTCATACAGAAGTACAGAATACTTTTATACAAAATGCTTCTTTCTGTTACGCTCCAGAGACTGTGCTAGACAAAAGTTAAGTATGAAATAAAAGAAGTATAGCAAGTTAAAGTAAAAAATGGAAGTCATGTACGTAGACACAAGTGTTCAGTATGTACATATGTACAATGTTCAATGCAGGATAGCAGTAACTGAGTTACCATACAATATACTATGCAATATACTAATATACAATATACTATATAGTGCAGACCAGAAATGGGATGAGGTACAATTTAGGTACAATTTACAGTAAGGTGTCCTGAGGTATGGGTTGTAGTGCAAATATTCCTAATGCCGTTTCAATGTAAGGTTATAAAAATAAACATATAAACATTCATATAATACAATAACCTAAATATATAGTTTTGGCTCCTCTACACGGCCCCTAATTGTACCACACACACACACACACACGCACACACATGGAGCTTGTCTTGTGTGTGTGTACTAGTCCAAGTCTCTAGTCCTTGTCCGTATTACTTGTAATGTTAAATATTATGATGTAAGTATTATGTCTGTGTGTATGTGTGTGTATACTAGTCCTTTTTCCTGTTTACCTGTAATGTCAGGTTATGATGTAAGTATTATGTTGCACAGTCACAATGTAAGTTTTTTGTGGACCCCAGGAAAAATAGCTACTGCAATGCTGTAGCTCAGTGGTTCTCAAACTTTTTACACAATGAGTACCACCTGCGAACGTAGCTGGCTCTCCAAGTACCACCATATGGCCGACGTTAAAATACAGTCTATTCAGCTATGCACAGTTCACGCAGGAGAGAAATGTATTCCTAATACCATTATTTATTGTTAACTTTTGTCAGACACAGCCACAATGTACAAAGGGGTAGCACTAGAACTAGCAAACTCTTCCACACAACTCATACAATGCAAGGGGCATTGAGAACACAATAACTAACATTCTCACATAGCAAGTGAGAAAATTAAGAAGAACTGTATTTCTCTCTCTCTCTCTCTGAAGCAATGTCCTTCATTCTCTCTCTCTCATACACACACACACACACACACACACACACACACACACACACACACACACACACACACACACACACACACACACACACACACACACACACACACACACACACACACACACACACACACAGCATGTTGACAACTCACATAAGCAGGGCCGGACTGGGGAAATAATTCAGGCTGGGAAATATAGTGTGAAATATAGCCCCAGTCAGGCCACTTTCTAAGTGGGGGTCCCCCACCAGGAATTATTTTGTTACAAAGACTTTTTTCTGGGGGGGGGGTTATTACAGGCTAGGCATGTGTCAATGATTAGTGTTACGACCCTGGCTCAAAGGCCCGCAACCTATGTGCAAACCAACACCAAAACCCCGTGCTCAAACTCAAAATGCTACTATATCAAGGAATTACTGGTGTAAACTAAAGTACAAGGATAGAAGACCGTGATAGCTATCTGTTACCCAACACTTCTCTAACAGACCCTGCATGTGTGTTACCAGGGCTGGTTTTAAAGCTGCCAGCAGGTAGCCAATCAGCAGCAATTAGCTAATTGGCAGCCCTCACCTGCCTGCCCCGTGACACAGGAGTGATCAGGCCTGCATGCACAGTGACACAGGAGTGATCAGGCTCCTAGTACATAACACCTCCCCCACCAAACTGGTTGCCCAAGAGGCAACCACTACACAGCAACCCATAAACAAAACAAAAAAACAACTGTGACCCATTAGTTGTCAGGGCCACTACCACAACAGCGTTAACGGGTACCACAAACACCGGTACTATGACCGTGAGAGGGCGTCTGCTAGCACGTTGTCCCTCCCACGAATGTGGCGAATATCCAAGTTATACGCTTGGAGGAACAAACTCCATCGCATCAAACGATGGTTCGAGTTCACCATGCTGCGAAGAAAAACCAAAGGGTTAAGGTCTGTATACACAACAAGGGGTAAACTGGAGGATCCAACGTAAACATCAAAATGGTTCAAGGCAAGAACCAAAGCGAGCGCCTCCTTCTCTATAGTAGAGTAGTGCAGTTGATGCCTGTCAAACTTTTTAGAAAAGTAGCACACTGGGTGCTCCACCTCTAATGCATCCTCTTGCAGGAGGACGGCTCCAGCACCGAGGTCACTAGCATCCACTGCCAACTTGAATGGCAGTTGAAAATCGGGAGCTGACAGAACGGGAGCGCTAATCAGAATACCCTTGATGCTCTCAAAAGACTGTTGACAAGTCTCAGTCCACACGAAAGGTACCTTAGGACTGAGCAGATTGGTCAAAGGGGCAACAACAGAAGCAAAGTTCCTACAGAAACTCCTATAGTACCGTGCCATACCTAGGAAGCGCTTTAACTCCCGCCTGGTGATGGGAGCAGGGAAGCCCACTATAGCCTCCACCTTAGCTGCAATGGGGCACACATGCCCACGTCCAACCACCTTACCCAGGTAGGTAACCGTGGCCTGTCCAAATTCACATTTTGCAAGGTTAACTGTCAAGTTAGCATCACCCAACCGCTTGAACACTTCCGCCAGATGCTCCACATGTTGTGACCAAGAGGAACTGTGGATAACCAGGTCATCCAGATATGCCTCACAGAACGCTACCCTGGCCAGGACCTTGTTCACTAGCCGCTGAAACGTCGCTGGGGCATTTCGCATGCCAAAGGCCATCACTGTATACTGACAGAAACTCTCTGGTGTGACAAAAGCGGATATCTCACGTGCTCGCGGAGTAAGCGGAACCTGCCAGTATCCCTTTAGCAAATCCAATTTACTTACAAAGGCTGCTGAACCCACCCGATCGATACAGTCGTCCATCCGAGGAAGAGGGTACGAGTCCGGCTTGGTTACTGTATTAACTTTACGAAAGTCAGTACAGAACCGATGAGTGCAGTCTGGCTTATCAACAAGCAGGCAGGGGGAGCTCCACGCACTAGAACTGGGCTCCGCAATGCCATGTCTCACCATATAGTCTACTTCCTTACCCAAGATCTGTCGTTTTTCCGGATTCACCCTGTAGGCATGTTGCTTAATTGGCCCTGCACTACCAACATCAATGTCATGCTCGAGTACATTAGTACGACTAGGGACATCAGAAAACAAACGTATATGCTGTCTAAGTAGGCGCACCACATCCGTACGCTCAGGAAGTGGCAAGTACGACAGGTGTGAGTCCAAGTCACCTAGTATCTGGGTGTTTGGCAACCTGCCCTGAGAAATCTCCTTCGACACAGAACAGTCGGCTACAATAGGAGATGCAGAAACTGTTAGAACAGCCACAGGCTTGACCCCTGACTGGTCAATCTGAGCCCTATCATTGTACGCCTTCAACATATTGACGTGACATAATCTACTCTTGCGCCTGCGGTCGGGAGTCTTAATCAAGTAGTCGACCTCACCAACTTTGCGCTCAATGGAGTATGGCCCACTGTATTTAGCCTGTAATGCAGACCCAAGAATAGGCGAGAGAACCAACACCTTGTCTCCCGGTGAGAACACCCTATGTCGGGCCCGCCTATCATACCACACCTTCATTTTCCCTTGGGCTACCTTTAGGTTCTCTTTCGCTAGTTCACATGCTCTACTAAGCTTAAGCCTGAAGTCACACACATAGTCCAACAAATTAGTAGAGGAAGGAGTCTGGTCAGCCAACCACTTTTCCTTCAGCAGTTTCAAAGGACCCCTCACTGTGTGGCCGAACACCAGCTCAGCCGGGCTGAATCCAAGAGACTCCTGGGTTACCTCCCTAGCAGCAAACAGAAGCAAAGGGATTCCATCATCCCAGTCTTTTTCGAACTCCATACAATATGCCTGCAGCATTGTTTTGATAGTCTGGTGAAATCTCTCCAGCGCCCCCTGGGACTCTGGATGATAGGCAGAGGAAGGGCAATGCTGGATAGACAACTGCTGGAGGACCTGAGCAAAGAGACGGGACATGAAGTTAGACCCTTGATCTGATTGAATAACCTTTGGTAAGCCAAACGTCGAAAAAAACCTAACCAGAGCTTTGGATATAGCTGGGGCTGTGATCTTGCGTAAAGGAATGGCTTCAGGGAAACGGGTCGCTGCACACATAATAGTCAAAAGGTACTGGTTCCCTGTCTTAGTTCGAGGGAGGGGACAAACACAGTCAATGAGGATCCGCTCAAAAGGTTCCCCAACGGCAGGAATAGGCTGCAGAGGAGCCTGAGGGATCTTCTGGTTTGGTTTACCAACAACCTGACACACATGGCACGAGCGGCAATATTGTGCCACATCTGACTTCAAACCAGGACAACAAAAATGTCTCAGCACACGGTCATAAGTCTTCCTGACTCCCATGTGACCAGCAAGATCATGATCATGTGCTAGATGCAGTATATCAGGACGATACACGGCTGGAACAACAATCTGAAACACACTGCCCCAGTCATCCAGACTGGACAGGTTAGGTGATGTCCACTTTCTCATGAGCATGTCATTGCCAACAAAGTATCCTTGAGACGTATCTATCATTGCATCCTCTAAAACCGCCTCTTCAAAGAGGGACGACAAGGAGACATCCTTGTTTTGCTCTAGTACCAACTGCTCATGAGACGGTATCACCTTACCAAAACCCTCATCAGGGCCACTTTTCAACTCAACAAAGAACGTGTCACTAAGTGTCATATCACAATCTGAGTTAACAACATCATGGGTGTCACATTTGACCTTTGACAATGCGCGTGTTACCGCACACACAGGAAACACTCCTGGATGCTTCTGTGCAAGCTCATCAGGAACCTCAGAAACTACAGGGATGGGAATTACAACTGGAGTAGCCAGCACTTTGCCACCGGCCAAATCGTTCCCTAGAATGAAGGACACCCCCTTTATGGGGATGTGAGAACACACTCCTACAACAACATTGCCCGATACTAAGGGAGAGTTTAGCGAGACCTCATGCAAAGGAGTATTCACAAAGCCTCCTCCAAATCCCTGAACAATGGCACCGGAATGCAACGAAGAATCTTCCGAAAATGGCAAAATCCCATCCAGAATGAGAGACTGGAAAGCTCCTGTATCTCCCCATATTTTAATAGCCTGCTTTGATCCTAATGCACCAACCAGTGAAACAAATCCATCCATCATAAACGTTGAGGAGCCCTCTAGCTCCCTGTCTGCACCTTTGATACTTCGCACCCCACCCTCTAATGTCGGCATAGGTGTCCTGTCCATGATTTCTACCAGAGCCACAGTTTAAAAAAAAATTTGCTTAAGCACAGGGCACCCAGCAACAATATGACCAGGCTCCTTACAGTAAAAACAGATAACCCCCTCTGGGAATGCACTAGCAGAGCCACCTTGCCTAGGAGTCGAAGTAAACCGACCAGCAGACACGGGTGCCGGGAACCGGCTCCCCTGAAAAGGATGCCTACTACTCCTGGACTCCACACGGCCCTCCTCTACAAAGACAGATTTGTGTGTCAACACAAACTCATCAGCCAAGACAGCAGCGTCGCCTATCCTCGATACCTTATGCTCATTTAGATGTGTGGAAACGTTATCAGGAACACACCTTTTAAATTCCTCTAGGAGAACCAACTGTCTAAGCTGCTCCCTTGACTCTGATTTTTGCGAGGTGCACCACCGGTCAAACAGGTTCTCCTTCTCTTTTCCGAATTCAACATACGACTGTCCCTCCGACCTGCGATAGCCTCTAAAACGCTGACGATAGGCCTCGGGGACCAACTCATAAGCCCTCAATATGGAAGCTTTAACAAGCTCATAATCAGCGCTTTGTTCAAGGGACAGAGCAGTATAGGCTTCTTGTGCCCTACCAACTAAAACACATTGCAGCAGCAGTGTCCAGGCTGTATCAGGCCACTTCAATGTGGTTGCCACCCGTTCAAAAAGGGGAAAATATCTTTCCACGTCTTTCTCAAAAAATGGAGGCACCATCCTAATATTCCTGCGTACATCAAAACCGGAACGTGACTCTGAATGCAGAGCACCCGCCTGCAAGGCAGCATGCTTAAATTCAAGCTCCTTCTGCGCACGCTCGTGCTCCAGCAGCATTTGTTTCTCCTTAAGCTCCCGCTCCTGCTCACGCTCCTCTCTCCTCTCTTTAAGCTCACGCTCCACCTTACGCTCCTCTCTCCTCCCCTTAAGCTCACGCTCCTCTCTCCTCTCCTCACGCTCCTGTAGCAGCTGTCTTTCCTTAAACTCCAACTCTCTAAACCTCCACTCAGCCTCTGCACCAGATAATAGCGGAGACACGTCAGACAAAGGAGGCTCCTCCACCCTCGCCACAAGCACCTGCTCTCTAATGAGTAACACCCTTAAAGCACTCAAGGCAGTTGGCTTCAAACGTTTCTCACTCGCAGTAAGCTCTACCCTGTAGTGTACAGCAAGTTCTAGAAGTTGTTCCTTGGAAAATGTCTCCAACATGTCATGAGACGGGTGATCAACAAAGTCCTTGATGGAAGCCATCGTTACTGTACCAGTCACCACAAGCTACTCACTTTACTTTACAGTCACGAAGAACCACTAACGAACCACGAAGAACCACTAAAGAACCACTGAAAAACCACTAAAGAACCACTAAAGAACCACTGAAGACCCACTAACGAACCACTGAAGAACCACGAAGAACCACTGAAGAACCATGAAGAACCACTGAAGAATGCTAATGCCAATAATAACAACCAGAAGGGAACGCGGTGGAAATGTGAGCTCTACGGAGCGCACCTTTCTAGTTTGCAAAAAAATTTAAATAATAATAAAAATAAAAATAAAACACAACCACCCTGAAATAAATAGACGTGTCATACACGCAGGAGGTCAGGTGCTAACAGGTATGCTCACCAAACACTCAAACAAACAAAATAAATTCAACAAACAAATCCAAACAGGTGCGCCTTCTAACCTGATATGACTACATATGCTTCTACATCTAAACTGCAGTCAAAACCGGCCCACCACATGTCTACCCTAAGAAACACTAAATCAGGCCCTACCACACTACCTGTGTTTTCTGGCCCCCTAATCTACCTACCCTTAAACTAATGCCCTGTAGACCTAACCATCTTCAACCACACCTGCTACCAGTCAAAGATCATACTTGACCATCCACCCGTCCAGTACATGGTACGGTACCAGACAAGTAGATGGTGCTAATCACTTCCCTGACTGCCCCAGGAGTATGTGGTGCACAGGAAGCTAACCAAAAACCAGAAAATAATGTCCCTATCTACATGTGGTGCCCACTAAACTATATATTTTAACAGCATAAGTAGTCACATCAAATTACAAACAAATAAGGCATACTCACCTGTTTGATGAAACGGCTCAAGCCCCCACGTTACACAATATGTAACGAACACCACCCAAACCATAGCACCATGACACCCTGTGTAACACAAAAAAAACCACCAAACAAATTTCTAGGGGTAAATATCCCGGACGAGCGCCCAACTGTTACGACCCTGGCTCAAAGGCCCGCAACCTATGTGCAAACCAACACCAAAACCCCGTGCTCAAACTCAAAATGCTACTCTATCAAGGAATTACTGGTGTAAACTAAAGTACAAGGATAGAAGACTGTGATAGCTATCTGTTACCCAACACTTCTCTAACCACAGACCCTGCATGTGTGTTACCAGGGCTGGTTTTAAAGCTGCCAGCAGGTAGCCAATCAGCAGCAATTAGCTAATTGGCAGCCCTCACCTGCCTGCCCCGTGACACAGGAGTGATCAGGCCTGCATGCACAGTGACACAGGAGTGATCAAGCTCCTAGTACATAACATTAGCAACAACACAGATTTTGATGGATTTTTTGTAATGTCAGATTTAACAACAACTCTTTTCAGAAAAGTGGGAGTATTTCATTTTTTATCTGACGCACCGCCGCAACTAGAAACACTGGCCTGGCCTGCTTCTAAGTTCAGTGGCCTGACTGCAAAAAATATATATATATATATTATTATTATTATTTTATTTTCTTTCAAGTACCACCAGCAGTACCACCAAGTACCACTAGTGGTACCCGTACCACAGTTTGAGAACCACTGCTGTAGCTAATTGTGGGTCCTAATAAACTAAACTAAACTAAACTAAACACAAGTCGAAAGGGAGAAGCACTGAATCAGCTGTGTTTGTGTGCGTTCATTCTCGCCTGTTATACGAGGCGATTGTTCGCCAGTAATCCATGTGGTTTCTTATGAGAAATGGGGGAAAACGTTTAACCCTTATGTGGTGTTAGGGTCTCCAGCGACCCGTTTCAAGGTTATAATATGTAATAACTACCATGTAGTTGATTTTATTAGAACAAGGCTTTATGATATCCTCCACAACACATATATAAGCACAGCAAAACTATGTTTCACCATTTTGAAAATTCTGAAGGTATCTGCAGAAAAAAAGGTACAACTGTGGTGTTAGGGTCATTCTTGACCCGCCAAGGTAAAACTATACTATAAAAATACTAAATATAAATAAATAATATTAAATATACTAAACTTTTTTTCAGAAGTTATATTCTAATATTGTTCTATTATAGTCAGAAAACATTATTATCTATGGGTTTCACATTTAGTATATTATGAACTCAACCTCATTTTCATCTTAAAAATAAGGGACATGATGTGTCTCGGGGGCCATAAAATCAAATTAATAATAATAATAATATAATTTAGGACCTACTCAGAGGTCATTAATCGGCATGCATGCAATGCATGTATGCAATTCGTCTCTGCGATTAACCCATCCCGTCGTCCTTCCCCCCCAAGGGCAGCCGGGAGCAGACAGGCGCAACGTGAGCCGCGCCAGGGGACCAATCCAAGTGCTCCTGTCCGTCTTCGTCAAGGACGCCACAGCGTTAGCGATCTTGTTGTTGTGCATGTTTTTCCATTGGGTTTATCTTATCGGGGGGAAACCCTTGCGAGCACGGGGAGAACATGCAAACTCCACACAGAAAGGCCTGGGAGATCACCCACCTGGGTAACTGGCATCATGGAAACCTGGTCCCCAAGCGGGAATCGAACCCTGGACCTTCTTGCTGTGAGGCGACAGTGTTTAACCACTACACCACCGTAGTGGTGATTGTATGGTTATGAATGCATATAATGTTATTTAGGATGTAGTATTAACTATATTGAGTGATACTCCTTTCTTTTTAGTGGTCAGGACTGAGTTAGACCCCGGGTCAACACTGACACGCTAACAGCGGTCAGTGGTGCCAATTCCTAACACAACATGAGCTTGAAACAGATGACCAAGTGGGCTTTAACTGGAAGCAGAGCGGTCCCGGTCATGTTGAGACGAACGGATCGGGATCAGGGGCAAAAAGGCTTGATCGGGACGTCCTGTAGATATGACTTTTTTTTTATGCAAAGCACCTCTATGACCGGCAATGTCACTAACTAACTCACTCACTCACTCACTCATTCACTCACTCACACTTAGCAACTATGCCCCTAGTGGCGGCTCAATGGCGTGGCACTTTGTCTAAAACGAGTTCAATCTATATTCCACACCTTGACAACAACAACTATATAAATACATTTGAATATTACTATAATGAGCTGTATGTGTATGAACAAAGCATCCTACGTGAAACACACAAGTGTCATGTTTAAATGTGCTATATAAATAAATTTGAATCACCACGTGCAACACTCACAACCCGAGCAGACACAGAGCACCCAGAGGTAACCATCACAGAGCACCCAGAGCTAACCATCTCAGAGCACCCAGAGCTAACCATCACAGAGCACCCAGAGCTAACCATCAGAGCACCCAGCGCTAACCATCACAGAGCACCCAGAGCTAACCATCACAGAGCACCCAGAGCTAACCATCACAGAGCACCCAGAGCTAACCATCACAGAACACCCAGAGCTAACCATCACAGAGCACCCAGAGCTAACCATCACAGAGCACCCATCGCTAACCATCACAGAGCACCCAGAGCTAACCATCACAGAGCACCCAGAGCTAACCATCAGAGCACCCAGCGCTAACCATCAGAGCACCCAGAGCTAACCATCAGAGCACCCAGAGCTAACCATCACAGAGCACCCAGAGCTAACCATCAGAGCACCCAGAGCTAACCATCAGAGCACCCAGAGCTAACCATCAGAGCACCCAGAGCTAACCATCACAGAGCACCCAGAGCTAACCATCAGAGCACCCAGAGCTAACCATCAGAGCACCCAGAGCTAACCATCAGAGCACCCAGAGCTAACCATCACAGAGCACCCAGAGCTAACCATCAGAGCACCCAGAGCTAACCATCTCAGAGCACCCAGAGCTAACCATCTCAGAGCACCCAGAGCTAACCATCACAGAGCACCCAGAGCTAACCATCTCAGAGCACCCAGAGCTAACCATCACAGAGCACCCAGAGCTAACCATCACAGAGCACCCAGAGCTAACCATCACAGAGCACCCAGCGCTAACCATCACAGAGCACCCAGAGCTAACCATCACAGAGCACCCAGAGCTAACCATCAGAGCACCCAGAGCTAACCATCAGAGCACCCAGAGCTAACCATCAGAGCACCCAGAGCTAACCATCACAGAGCACCCAGAGCTAACCATCACAGAGCACCCAGAGCTAACCATCAGAGCACCCAGAGCTAACCATCACAGAGCACCCAGAGCTAACCATCACAGAGCACCCAGAGCTAACCATCTCAGAGCACCCAGAGCTAACCATCAGAGCACCCAGAGCTAACCATCACAGAGCACCCAGAGCTAACCATCTCAGAGCACCCAGAGCTAACCATCACAGAGCACCCAGAGCTAACCATCAGAGCACCCAGAGCTAACCATCACAGAGCACCACCTAGAGCTAACCATCACAGAGCACCCAGAGCTAACCATCACAGAGAACCCAGAGCTAACCATCACAGAGTACCCAGAGCTAACCATCAGAGCACCCAGAGCTAACCATCACAGAGCACCCTGAGCTAACCATCACAGAGCACCGAGAGCTAACCATCACAGAGCACTCAGAGCTAACCATCACAGAGCACCCAGAGCTAACCATCTCAGAGCACCCAGAGCTAACCATCACAGAGCACCCAGAGCTAACCATCACAGAGCACCCAGAGCTAACCATCACAGAGCACCCAGAGCTAACCATCTCAGAGCACCCAGAGCTAACCATCTCAGAGCACCCAGAGCTAACCATCACAGAGCACCCAGAGCTAACCATCACAGAGCACCCAGAGCTAACCATCACAAAGCACCCAGAGCTAACCATCACAGAGCACCCAGAGCTAACCATCACAGAACACCCAGAGCTAACCATCACAGAGCACCCAGAGCTAACCATCACAGAGCACCCAGAGCTAACCATCTCAGAGCACCCAGAGCTAACCATCACAGAGCACCCAGAGCTAACCATCTCAGAGCACCCAGAGCTAACCATCACGGAGCACCCAGAGCTAACCATCACAGAGCACCCAGAGCTAACCATCACAGAGCACCACCTAGAGCTAACGATCATTCTTGTACTTTCTTTTTTAATACTCCTGCAAGGAACAATTATTTTATAAACCCAAAAATATATGTGGGGCGACAGTGGAGGTTCCCGGTTCAATTAACCCCTAACTGCTCCAGATGAGCAGGTTGGCACCTTGCATGGTTGCCTCCGCCGTCAGTGTGTGAATGTGTGAGTGAATGGGTCAAATGCGAGAAACAAATTATAAAGCGTTTTGGATAAAAGCTCTATATAAATGCACCATTTACCATTTATATGTCTATTTTTTTTTTTTACAGTAGCCTATATATATATGGTGGATGACAATATGGTAAAAATCCCTAACTTTACATGGATCCATGACGGTATACTCAGTACATACCTCCCAGCACCGTGAGCCAGCCTTCCTAACATAACTCCCTGGCGCCATCTCCTTGCTGACCCGCCATTTACGTCACAAGCTCAAGCCGTCCAAGAAGAGGATACGCCTAGTACCAGGTTCAAATATGGTCTAGAAATCGCCCCACGTAAGTAAAATAGATAGGCTGTACTTTAACATGCAACAGTGGTAGAGAGACCTAGGCACTATGGTGTAGAGAGAGAGAGAGAGAGAGAGAGAGAGAGAGAGAGAGAGAGAGAGAGAGAGAGAGAGAGAGAGAGAGAGGGGAGAGATAGAGAGAGAGAGAGAGAGAGAGAGAGAGAGAGAGAGAGAGAGAGAGAGAGAGAGAGAGAGAGAGAGAGAGAGAGAGAGAGAGAGAGAGAGAGAGAGAGAGAGAGAGAGAGAGAGAGAGAGAGAGAGAGAGAGATATTGTTAATGTCTGCCACTGAGCTATGATTACAGTACTTAACCCACCGGGGCCTTGGAGCTGTGTCTGAGTGGCTCACACCTCCAGACACACACAGATACACACACAGATACACACACAGACACACACACACACACACACAAATTTCATTCCCTTTTCTTTTTTTCACTGGTTTTTCATCCATCCCTCTCTCTGCCTCTTACCACGGTGTGTTGTCCGTCTGTCTGTCCGTCCGTCAGACTATCTCTCCATCCAACTCTCTTTTGCTCCATCTCTCTGCTCCACCCCTCCTCCTCCTCCTCCTCCTCCTCCTCTTCCTCCTCCTCCTGCCTCTTCCTGCATCCACTCTCTCCCCACGAGGCACCAGGGGGATGGTGATGGATGTGTGTGATTGCCTGAGGCGTCTCTCCATTTCAATATTTTTTGTTATTTAATTACAATTATCGCCTCGTTCAAGTCATGTCCGGGGGCTACAGATCACATTCACACACAACAAAGAACTAACACAATCACACACAACTAAGAACTAACACATTCACACACAACTAAGAACTAACACAATCACACACAACTAAGAACTAACACAATCACACACAACAAAGAACTAACACAATCACACACAACTAAGAACTAACACAATCACACACAACAAAGAACTAACACAATCACACACAACAAAGAACTAACACAATCACACACAACTAAGAACTAACACAATCACACACAACTAAGAACTAACACAATCACACACAACTAAGACAATCACACACAACTGATACAACTGCACACAACTAAGACAACCACACACAACTAAGAACTAACACAATCACACACAACTAAGAACTAACACAATCACACACAACTAAGAACTAACACAATCACACACAACTGAGACAACTGCACACAACTAAGAATGAACACAATCACACAACTAACAACTAAGACAATCACACACAACTAAGACAATCACACACAACTGAGACAACCACACATAACTAAGACAATCACACACAACTGAGACAACAAAAGAAAACAAATTATAATATTCATAAATAGGGTTGGTCATCTAAACCCGAGCGACATCAGCCCTGATATGGTTGATTCCAGCTCCTCCTGGAAGCACGTTGAAGTGCCCTTGAGCAAGACACTTAACCCCCTAACTGCTCCCGATGAGCAGGTTGGCGCCTTGTGTGGTTGCCTCCACCGTCGGAGTGTGAGTGAATGGGTGATTTTGAGGCATACGTTGTAAAGCACTTTATAAATGTAGAAATAGATACTGTCTGTATGACTGGTTAACAGCTGGTGTATTGTCTGTATGACTGGTTAACAGCTGGTGTATTTTCTGTATGACTGGTTAACAGCTGGTGTATTGTCTGTATGACTGGTTAACAGCTGGTGTATTGTCTGTATGACTGGTTAACAGCTGGTGTATTGTCTGTATGACTGGTTAACAGCTTGTGTATTGTCTGTACGACTGGTTAACAGCTGGTGTATTGTCTGTATGACTGGTTAACAGCCGGTGTATTGTCTGTATGACTGGTTAACAGCTGGTGTATTGTCTGTACGACTGGTTAACAGCTTGTGTATTGTCTGTACGACTGGTTAACAGCTGGTGTATTGTCTGTATGACTGGTTAACAGCTGGTGTATTGTCTGTATGACTGGTTAACAGCTGGTGTATTGTCTGTATGACTGGTTAACAGCTGGTGTATTGTCTGTATGACTGGTTAACAGCTGGTGTACTGTCTGTGGGTTAACTATAGGGGTTTATGTTTTAACTTGAATTTTTGGGCGATTCCACTTTTTTCCCCATTCCTCAATTCTTGTCGTTATGCTAATTCCCTTCTTGGTCGTTTTGATGCCCTACTGTTGATCGGTGGAGGGTGTAGAACTACCACATGGCTCCTCCGATACATGTGGAGTCGCCAGCTGCTTCTTTTCACCTGACAGCGAGGAGTTTTACTGGGAGAGTGTAATGCATGCAGAGGTTCACGCTATCTCCCCCAGATCCCCTCCCCGACTGACCAGTAGGAGTCGCTGTTGCAACAACCAGGACTCATACCCCACCGGCTTCCCACCTGTGAACAGTGACAATATTGTGTTCGTAGGGACGACTGAACAAGCCGGGCTTAGATCTCTACACTAGCCAGCCACCCCAACGAAAAGATAATTCTATCTACTATATTGTTTTCATTGAAATGTTGTGTTGTCAAAGGTGGTATATTTTTGTTTAAATAAGTGTTAAATAGCTCTACATTCTGACAGCCATGACTGATGTAGAGTGTTTGGTGAGTAACATTGGTCTCCCAGTTCCTCCGCTCTGTATCCTTGCATTTCTGGTATCCCGTTCCAACTTTATCCAATCAGGAAAGAGAACCCTAGATGCTATGGGTGTAACGGTACACAAAAACCACGGTTCGGTACGTACCTCGGTTTTGAAGTCACGGTTCGGTACGGGTTTTCGGTACAGTGGGGGAAAGTTTGGCTTTCCATGTTCCACTCAGGGGTGATGTAGTGTGCAGTAACTAATTGTACTTGTAGGGCTGTCAGTGAATATTCTATATTGAAATTAATAATCGGCTTGTAAAGAAAAGAAAAAATAATTATAATTATATTAGATTGTGAAAAAAACAGCTCCTGTATTCGGTACACACTACAGCTGTTCGGTATGGTACGGTACACACTGAAACGGTTTGGTTCGGGACGAATACGTGTACCTTTACACCCCTACTAGATGCATTTAATTATTTCAAGAAATCTTGTCAAACCACATTTGCTTACCGTACCGGCAGATAATTTTACTTGTTTAAAGCACATTTGTGTTTGTATCAAGTTTGTAGACTGGGACCAGCTGCACCACA
Source organism: Notolepis coatsorum (assembly GCF_963971535.1). Taxonomy (NCBI): domain Eukaryota; kingdom Metazoa; phylum Chordata; class Actinopteri; order Aulopiformes; family Paralepididae; genus Notolepis; species Notolepis coatsorum. The sequence continues at coordinate 44,429,539 of NC_140168.1, read as the reverse complement.
CTATGATCTGAGCCCCCAAGACTTGGTAGTGCTAGTGCCTTGGAGGATGTTGGGATGTTGGGATGCTGGGATGCTGGGATGTTACAGACTTAATTTCGGGTATGTGGCATATTAGTGGTAAGATGGTAGGGTTCCCAATAGCAGCCCGATCTCACTTAAAATATGTACATTTTACATATATGTAAAATGTACATACGAATTTTGTAAATATGTAAATATTTTTAGGGGTGACAGTGGCTCAGGAGGTAGAGCAGTTGTCTGGTAGTCGGAAGGTTCCCGGTTAATTCCTGCTCCTCCTGAGCAACGTGTCGATGTGTCCTTGAGCAAGACACTTAACCCCTAATTGCTCCCGATGTGCAGGTTGGCACCTTGCATGGTCGCCTCCGCTGTCTGTGTGTGAATGTGTGAGTGAATGGGTGAATGTGAGGCACAGAATTGTAAAGAGCTTTGGATAAAAGCGCTATATAAATGCACCATTTACCATTTAAATTAAGTACTAATCGACCACAGGAAAAAGGCATATATTGTACATTATGTAATATATTGTACAATATAAATCTACAATTTCAGAAAACCTTTGAGCTCCCCTGCTGGGGAACAAACCCGGGGCACTCGCATGGGAAGCAAGTGCCTTTACCTCAACACTACCGAGACACACTTTTCCAATAGCCTCACCCAAAACCTAACCCTAACCAATACCACACTGTTACCTTAAACTAACCCTAACCATCAAACCCTAACCTTAACCCTAACTTCATATCTAAACCATAACCGTTGAATGTTAAAATTAACATAGTATTGCTGTGTTGGTACAGTATCCAGGTGGGTGGGTGTGGCTTAGTCTAGTGGCGAGAGCCACCGCCCCCGCGACCGCAATCATTGTTTGTTCGAGTCGCAGTGTTTGTTTTGGACTTTTGCCGATACGAAACGTAAATATATTACTTATACAAGACGTAAATATATAACTTATGGCTATAACATAACATACATTATGTACCTTTTTTTCCCCCCTGTGGTCGATTAATACCTCATTCGCGTTATCTGGCGAGACCGTGTTGCCGATAGACTGCCTGAATTAGAATCTGATGTTCTTATGAGCTTCAGTGCATCGGGTGATTCATGCTCAGCCCGGGACACCGGGTCAGGGATGGTGTTGGCTGCTGTACTTGATGTAGACAAGTAGCAGCAGGAGCTGATTTATGTCCCTAGCAGGTCGTGCTTCAAGAGCTAAGAGGTCAATGTCTTTAGTGCAAATCATGTGCTTTGTTGTAATGTGGGCTGGACTGCAGTCCTTCTCCTAGTGAACACCTAGTGAACTCCTCCACTGAAAAACGCTCGGTCTGTTTGATAGCTATGTTGTTCTTTATTTAGGGCACATCTGTGCTGGGCAGTGGGATGATTCAGGCATTTCCCAGTTCTACAGTTGTGAATGAACAATGTGAACTAGGGCTGGGAGGTATGCCGTCATGGATCCATGCAATGCTATGGATTTTTACAAAAAATTATAAATATTATCAATTATTTTCTTGCAGCAGAATAAATGAAAAGAAAGAAGAAAATAAACAATTTTCCATAGAAGGAAATTGTATTTTAAGCACCAGTATCCACAGACTACTGTGTTTTCTTTTTGTGTTTTTTGCATGTTATTGTAAGTAGGCCTATTGATAAAACCATCTATTTCTATTGTTTATTTATTGTTTTGAGTAAGGGGCAGGCACAATACGATTATCTTCTCCCTGCTCCTTTTCGCTCATGGACTGTGCAAATTGAGAGGTGCTTTGATTATGAAATACTTTTATTTTTATTTTATGGAACTGTGCATTACCATGGACAGAACAAATACAAATTCAATTACATTTTTTTTTTATAAAATAGCACCATGACAATTATATTACAGGACAAAGACATGTAAGAGATGTTATACTGTATTACATTGTAATACAGTGATGTGGTATTTTGGGCTTATCGCCAAGCAATAATGTAACCTATTAAGAAGTGATTTTCTTTCTTTTTCTTAAAAGTAAATATCTACACAGTCTAGACACTAGAGACCCAATAAGGCAGCGCAAAGAAATGGCGTGTGCTTTTGTCAGTCAGTGACACATCTGTCCCATATCAGCAGTACGGGAGAGGAGAGGCGAGAGCGAGGAGAGGAGAGGAGAGGAGAGGAGAGGAGAGGAGAGGAGAGGAGAGGAGAGGAGAGGAGAGGAGAGGAGAGAGAGGAGAGGGAGGAGAGAGAGGAGAGAGAGAGAGAGGAGAGAGAGGAGAGGGAGGGAAGGAGAGGAGAGGAGAGGAGAGGAGAGGAGAGGAGAGGAGAGAGAGGAGAGGAGAGGAGAGGAGAGGAGAGGAGAGGAGAGAGAGAAGAGAGAGGAGAGGAGAGAGAGAGAGAGGAGAGGAGAGGAGGGAGAGGAGAGGGGAGGGGATTGATTCTCCCCCTCTCTCCTCTCCTCTCCCCTCCCTCCTCTCCTCTCCTCTCTCCTCTCCTCTCCTCTCCTCTCCTTCTCCCTCTCCTCTCCTCTCCTCTCCCTCCTCCCCTCCCCTCTCCTCTCTCCTCCCCTCTCCTCTCTCCTCCTGCAGTGTCCTTGGGTGTGTTATTTCCCTCCAGATGGTTCTGGTTGCTGCAGCACCTCTCAGGATGACGTGGAGCTCCAGCTGCCTTATAGTGCTGGCGCTGCTGCTGCTGCTATTTCTGGGCCTCATACCCCTTCGACCTCTAGGAAACTTGATGCCACCTCCAAACTTGCACATCTGTCAGGCTGATATCAGAGTAATCACCGTACCGTACCTGGGGTGCGCAGGTACCATGAGTGCTTTACAGAGCGAAATAAGTTAGGTGAAGTTACAGATGGCAGGCGCTTAAATAGATGCTGGTATTCCTTTCCTTGAGGAATTTGAGTCTGCAGTAGGGACCCTGGACTAATGCATTTTTTTGTGGACTGATGTATATGGGATTTTGTCGACTTATTGATTGATTGAGATACAAAACAAAGTTACCACAGAGGGGAATTACATCTAGACCATAATGCATATGAATATATTTGTGTAAATGCTTGCGATGACAAACATGTCGCATATCATTTGCTGAGAAATAAAGTATTGAGTATGATGGTAGATGGACTACTGTACATTTTATATGGCGCTTTTATCCAAAGCTCTTTACAACTTATGCTTCACATTCACTCACACATTCACACACCGACAACGGAGGCGACCATGCAAGGTGCCAACCTGCTCATCAGGAGCAGTTAAGGGTAAGTGTCTTGCTCAACACACCGAATCAAACCGGAACCTTCAGATTATCAGACAACCAGTCTACCTCCTGAGCCCCATGCCCCAAAGTATTTTTGTCAACTAATTGACCACAAGGGAGGGAGCAACCCTGGTCTACATATGACTATGGGTTAAACATGCACGTCAGCCTATCAGATAAGACACACACACACACACACACACACACACACACACACACACACACACACACACACACACACACACACACACACACACACACACACCACACACACACACACACACACACACACACACACACACACACACACACACACACACACACACACACATACACTGTAGACCTAACCACGCGTCCCATCCTAGTCAAATAACCAATTGAAAAAGAAAGTGTGTCTCCAATCCTCCACGCAGAAACTCTAGGGCTTGAGAATCTCTCTCCTGCTGTGCAGCCTCCACCAGCCCCCCACGAGGGACCTGGAAATTAAGAATTAAGACGGCAGGAGAGCGAGAGAGGAGAGAAAACAACCAAGCCAGAACCCAAGCAATACCACACTGCCTCCAATAACAACATGTCTTGATAAAAGTCTGTTTTCTCAATACACTGTTGCAATACACACGTTTTTTTCCTTTAAATTCAATAAAGTCCTCTCTCTCTCTCTCTCTCTCTCTCTCTCTCTCTCTCGCCTCTCTCTCTCTCTCTCTCTCTCTCTCTCTCTCTCTCTCTCTCTCTCTCTCTCTCTCGCTCTCTCTCTCTGGTACAGTTTCTAGTTGAGCACACAGTAAAGTTTGAGTCTGGAGAAGGAGGGACTGGCCTGAGCTGCATTAACGCAGAGGTTCCCTATTAGGCCTAAGTCCTTGTTTTCATAGCCATTAAGTAGAGTAGACTGATATCCATGACATAAAAAGAGAGTGTGTCTTATCCTCGGTTAAAGGGATTGGGCCAAGCTTTTAGTCTTACTAAGTAAGTGTTGTATTGACACAGCAAAGTAAAGCGATTGTCTGGGAGAATACAGTACAAAACAGACACAGTACAGACACAAAACAAGTTTAAATCTTCACCCCCAAGAGTCAGCTCAGGAAAGGACACTTTTTTCAACAACATCTTAAAATGTCCTCCCTCGTCAGAACTACTGTCCACCTGGACGGTTATCACGGCACACCTGGTCGGTTATCAGGGCACACCTGGACAGTTATCACGGCACACCTGGACATTTACATTTACATTTAGTCATTTAGCTGATGCTTTTATCCAAAGTGACTTACAAGTTCTGTACGACAAGTCATCAGGAAGGGCACGCACAACTCTATCAGCTGAGTAACAATGTTCATCAAATTGTTGAGTGGTACAATGTAGGTTAGTATATTAGGACAAGTGCATGACAGTAAGGTTAGTTAAGGTGCTCCCATAGTCCAGCAGACTGTACACAGAGCAGACTCCGCGGAGGTCCGCGCGGCTCTTTGAGCTTTGATCTCAGCGGACAGCAGACCCACAGGTGCGAAGCTACTATTTTCTGACGCGCGGACATCCGTGCCGCTGACTTGGTGTCACACAAAACGCTGCTCGGCGTTTTGGTTGACATCGAACTGCATTTAATGTGACGCCGATCTGCATTTTACTCTGACCACTCGCTCCGTGCCAAGAGAGATGTTTGAATGGCTTTTCTAAATGAAGTGTGTAAAATTGCCAGTTTTATTTCGAAATATTGGAAACGGAGATAACATAGAATGTTATCTCCGTTTCCAATATTTTTAAATAAAACTGGTGCTTTTATTTCATGCAATGCATGTTTCATTTCAGCACCACGCGCTGTCCACCTCAAGCCTATACGCTACCTGTTATTCAAGTGCGTAAAACTTTTTTTGTGGGAAATGTAGTAAAACTGGTGCGAGAAATGTAGGAAATAGACCGCGGACGTCCGCTGAGATCTGCTCGACTATGAAAGCTCAAAGAGCCGCGCGGACCTCCGCGGAGTCTGCTCTGTGTACAGTCTGCTCGACTATGGGAGCACCTTTAGGGTTAGATTTCTTTTTAATTTATTTATTTATAAAAAAAAAAAAAAAAAAAAAAAGGCGGTCAGGTGGCGTAGCGGAGATTGTGTTCGTCACCAACGCCGGAGATGCTGGATTCGCGTGTTCGAATCCAGCTCCCGGCGTTGTCACCAGCTTGGCTGGCCGTTCACACTAATACAATTGGCAGTATTAGAGGGTGGGAAAGCTGGCGGGTGGGTCCTGGGCGTTGTGGACAGCGACCCCTACAGTTCGGTCGGGGCGCCTGCTCAGCGAGGGTAGGATCTGGAGAAAGGTAATGTGGCCTCCCACACGTTACACTCTCCCAGTGAGAATCTGAGCGGCCAGGCTGGCTGCCGGCAGGCTGCACATGCGTTGGAGGAAAACATGTGACAGTCTCCGGCCTCTCGGACCAACAGTAGGGGAAAGTGCGCAACAACCAGGAAGGGTGGGATGGGAGAAAAATCGGAAAAAGAAGGAGGGGGAAAAAAGATAATAAAAAAAATAAAAAAAATAAAAAATTATTCATTTCAGATAATGGTTGAAGAAGTGCGTCTTTAGTCGACCGCGAAAGATTGTACGGGTTTCAGGCTGGTCAGTTATCAGGGCACGCCTGGTCAGTTATCACGGTACACCTGGTCAGTTATCACGGTACACCTGGTCAGTTATCACGGTACACCTGGTCAGTTATCACGGCACACCTGGTCAGTTATCACGGTACACCTGGTCAGTTATCACAGTACACCTGGTCAGTTATCACAGTACACCTGGTCAGTTATCACGGTACACCTGGTCAGTTATCACGGCACACCTGGTCAGTTATCACGGTACACCTGGTCAGTTATCACGGTACACCTGGTCAGTTATCACAGTACACCTGGTCAGTTATCACGGTACACCTGGTCAGTTATCACGGCACACCTGGTCAGTTATATTTCGTATGGCATCGCTCCCGCTCTGAGCCTTACGAGATACTCTATATCGCCTGTGATACCTAATGTATCTCCCACGAACAAAAACACATGCACCCCACCTGTATGGGTACCCCGCCCCTTATGGTGGCACCACCCATATAATCATGACTCTGGTCATGACACACCCTTCCTCTATTTTCGTCCCAGCGCACTGGATGCTATGCACCATGCGAGCTAGCGGAATGTAAAAAGATTAAGGAAGATTAATAATGTTGGAAGCTTACCGGAGGTTGCTGGCCCCTGGCATCTTCGACGCATGTTTTCGGCGACACGACGGGCCTGTGATGTTCCTCGTTTGATGACTGCACATCGAGGTTCAGCTGTACAAGGCTGGCTGTCGGGCCAGCTTGTACTCAGGTAGGCCCTGTGTCTTCAGGCATGGGTATTAGTGTTAGTAATGCTGGTTTGTGTTGTTAACACAACCTTGTTGTGTGTTGGCGCCAGGGGCAAGATGGTTTGGTGAACGTTCTCTGCAGGGAACGGTTTCCAAGCTGTCTTGGGCGTGCTGCTAAAACATCTGAAGCTATGCTAACATGCTATCGCTACTGCCGCATGCTATCACTACTGCTAATTGCTATGCTGTTTTAATGTCTCCGCCGTGAGATGTTGTCACTCTCCCGCCTCTTGCCCGGTTCATCAATGAAGGTCAGTCGGTAGCTGTTGTGGGGTTTTGAGTTCTATTTACCTTTTTCGGGTAAATGGGTTGACAACGGGGTAGGTCGTGGCTAGGTTCTAGCCAGGTATTACCTTGTGTTCCGGCGGGGTTTGTTGAACGGTGTTCCCATCTGGGTTGGCGTCGGGTAGTGGGGCTATGGGTCCAGCCGACATGGTAAACATGTTGCGTGTCTGTGCACAGGCAATTGTTGTCTTGGGTTCCACATTGCCTGGCGTTAGGCTGCAGTAGTATAAGGGCAGGGCCGCTTGGGAGAAATGTGAGGCCCTGTGCGTTTTTAGACGCGAGGCCCCCCATCTCCTGGGGCGGCCCTGTGTAGGGGGCTATTGTTTCATTTTGTCACTCTGCTATGAGAAGGTCTGTCTTGCTACAGCTTTCTCTCCTCTCAAACCATTCATACTGACGGTCAATCGGTATACTGGGGGAGTAGTGCAGGGGGGGGCTTTGTTTACCTTTTTTGGTAAATGGGCTAAACTAGGGCTGGTGTTCTGTTGTGAATATTTTGAATGAAGACGGGTCTGGTCCGTCTCCCCTTAAACTTTGTGTGTATGGGTTTGCTCATTCTACAGTTTTTGTGGTTTAGCTCTTTTTATTCATTTAACCTTTTCATGGTCCACACCACAGTGGAGGGTGCTGTTTGCAATCACCACTGGTGCTCCATGTTAACGTCAGTCCTTTGTTTTTGATATATTGAAACAATGCCCCGCCCGGCCGACACCATGGGTCGGCCTGGCGAGTGGCTGGTGGGCTGTTAAGGCTTGTACCGCCACGGTATGGAATTGGCAACGATTAGAACTGTGTTCGAATTGGTGTTTTTTCTATTACAGAAATGGTGTCTGGTGGAGGGGCCTTGAGGGCCGGCCGACGTCGACACATCGCGCACGGTGTTGGTAAACCACTCCGTCGAGGATGTTGACGTTATTAGCTTTGACCCAGCCGCAAGCTATAACCGCTCAGGGTTCCCCTCTCCGCAGGGGATTTTGGTCTTCTGCTGGAGCGCGGGCGGTATTGTCCTAGGCCCTACACCGCCTCACACCGCGCAGCCAGAAGAAGAGAGAGCACGGCCTCGTCAGCGGCGATGACGGGGCCCTCGACAGGCGGCCATGTTTCCCCCGCCAGTGGTGCCCTGGTTGGAGAATCGACAGGGTATCGCGAGGCCGACAGTCTTGGCGGCCGAGGGATCGGCCATTTTGGATGATTTCGGTGTTGGTAAACCACTCCGTCGTCATTTTGCCGCGAGCAGCCCGCTCCCCGTTCAATCCTCTCTCTGGTATCCCCAGAGGCGGGGCTCTGAGCGTTCTCCTTTGGCTGCGGGCCGCGAACCTTCATTGAAGCGTATGCGGCCCCATTCTTCGCTTCTCATGGAGACAGGGGCTGACACCCAGTTGATGGCTGAGCCTGGGTCTGTCCGTGAGAATGTTGTGCTGTCAAGCGGCTCCCACACCTTGAACTGTGTTGGTTGAGCCTGGTGTTACGTCTGTCAACTTAAGTGTTGTCAGCAGGGGGGCTCGAAACCTTTTGAGGCACACAGTGCGGGCTTCCCCGGCCTCGCCTTCGCCAGGCCAGGTATCATGTTGGTGCTCCCACTCCTGGAATATTGGCAAGTGGTCGCAGCTCACATGGTTTGGGGTGGTAGTGATATCACTGCAGGGCTACGGTGTGTAGGAACCCATGGGGGCCTTACACCTTGCATGTCCGGCTGCGGAACAACTCCTTCAGCATGTTCTGGAGGGGTGTTCAGTGGGGGGGCTTTTTTGATCGGAAGCCCCCCGTATCAGACAGGCCCTTTTCTGTCGGGGTTCCCCCTTGGGTGCGATTGCCTCGTGGGTGGTGTCAGGGTCAGGTGTTCCGACACGGAACGCGCTCCTCGCACGATTCCAGGGTTGTCTTCGCACAGCGGGGGGGACCGGGCCAACTATCTACAGTTCCTGGCGGACCTGCGCCACGTGACGGCGGGTGCGTTGGGAGTGTCGTCACATATGACTACGGCAGTACCATATGTCGAGGTAGATGGAGAGAATGGTGAGGCGGGGACTTGTGTTTACACAACCCCACCCGTTTTCAGGTTTGGTACAGACCCTGTTGTCGGGGTCTCCAGCAGGGACAGCTCTGGTCGACGAGATCCAATCTCTGTGGACGAAGCAAGCCATCGTCGTGGCGTTCTCCTCCCGGTGTTCTCTGCCCGAGAAGTCGGGAGGGAGGGGTGTAAGACCCAGGCTGGACCTGTCCCATGGGAAGGTTCAGCATTTTTTGGATCGTCTCCTACCTGTTGAACACTGTCAGGTGGGGGTCTGGTTCTCCTCCATAGACCTGTAGGATGCGTATGCGCATCCCCGATCTTCCATCCTAGGGCTTACCTACGCTTCCTTTGCAGGGTTAGCGTATGAGTACCAGAGGCTGCCGTTCGGTTTTCTCTGGCTCCCCGCATCTTCACCAAGTGCGTGGAGGCCGCACTGGGGCCTCTGCGTCATCCGGGGTTACGGAGTGTTCTGCCCTGATGACGTTCTGGTCCTTCGCGGTCAAGGTGGATCGTCAGGTCTCGTACCAGGCAGGTCTCTACCAGCCTGGGGTTGCTGTAGACTGGATGTAGAGTATTCCTCTTCCCAGTCAACGGTTGGAGGGCTATGGGCATCCATCTCGGAGCGTGTTGTCAACACGCTCGGGAGGTTCCGTCCTAGGACGGTTACGGCGCTGTCTCACGTCGCGTTTTCACCGACGCCTCCCTCGCTGGTGATGCGTCGGGCCAACGCAGTAGGGGGCAGCTGGCAAACCATGCTGCCCGGTCTGCGCTACGTTCAATGTGTTGGTGTTGAAAGCGGTCCTTCTGGTCCACAAATGGTGTTGATCAGGACGGACGATACGACGTCAGTGTCGTGTATCGACAGACAGGGAGGAGTACGCTCCCCCTGTCTGCACCAGGCGGCGGGCGGCTGGCTATGGGCGTCCTCCATCTGCGCGGCCTAAGGGCTCCCCACATCCCCGGCAGGGAGAATGTGGGTGCAGGTGTACTGTCGCGGGGCGGCCCTCATCCTGACGGGTGAGGATTGCGTCTGGACATGGCCAGGCAGGTCTGGGACCGATGCCGTGCCGCCAGGGATTCTTCCCCATACATCTGTTAGGTCAGTTGTTGGGACGGGTACGTTGAGGGGCGCAGGTTATTGATCCTGATGGTGTTACCATCTGGAATGCGCATGCTCCCTCCACTGTCGCGCTTACGGCGTTAAGCCGGTGCAACGCTCCTTGGCTCCGACTTGGGATCTTCAATTGGTCCTCGGTCGGTTGTCCTTGGCCCCGTTTGAGCCGCTCGAGCGGGCGCCGTTGGGACAGCTGTCCTTCAGGACCGCGTTCCTTCTGGCTGTCACTTCCGCTAAACACGTAGGTGAGCTCTGTGCTCTCTCGGTACGTCCAGAGTGCCTGTCTTTTCGGACCGATTGCGGTGTCACTCTGCGACCTAATCCTGCTTTCGTGCCTGAGAATATCCGGAGTTCCTTCCGCTCCCGGGATATTGTGGTTCAGGCGTTTCGTCCTCCTCCTCACACTGGTGAGTTAGATGCGGGCCTTCACCTGTCATGTCCAGTCCGTGCTTGGGGATTTACCTCAGCCGTACTCAGGATTTCAGGGTTACCGACCAGCTTTTTGTCTGTTACGGTGGGGCTTGTGCTGGTAAGGCACTGTCGGAGCAGCGCCTGTCCCATTGGTTGTGCGAGGGTGTTACCCTCTGCTACACGCTGGCTGGGCAGGATCCCCCTGGGGGCGTCAGGGCGCACTCCACTCGTGGGGTGGCTGCCTCTGCCGCTCTCCTGGGTGGGGCCTCGGTGGAGGACATCTGTGCTGCAGCTTCATGGTCCTCGCCGGGCCCCTTTGTAAGGTTTTACCTCATGGACATGACCGGGGGTTCTGTCTCCCAGGCGGTTCTGGGGTCTGTGGCCTTTCCTGCTTCCCGTCCTTGGTCGGGTAGCGGGAGTGTATGGGTATGGGCCGCAGTGTGTTGAGTCACACGTGGTTCCGCCTGTACGGTGTGTTCAAGGGGTTCTGGCTCCCTCTTGTTCGCATTCAGGTGGAGTTGACTGCGCCCCCCCCCCTTCGTAAGGAAGGATGGGGTGACAGGGCTCCCCGCACCCCTTGATGTGGGCTTACGGGTCCTCTAGGGGGTACATCTGTCGGGTCTCGCACCCGCTCTTCCCCATTATCTCGTAAGGCTCAGAGCGGGAGCGATGCCATACCGAAATATAACGATAGGTTATGTAGATAACCTAGTTATATTAGTATAGGCTAAGCTCCCGCTCTGCGCGCCCTGAGTTCCCTCTTGAGGGATCTTTTCCTGGGACGGGTTTTTGGCGAGGAAGGGTGTGTCATGACCAGAGTCATGATTATATGGGTGGTGCCACCATAAGGGGCGGGGCCCATACAGGTGGGGTGCATGTGTTTTTGTTCGTGGGAGATACATTAGGTATCACAGGCGATATAGAGTATCTCGTAAGGCTCAGAGCGGGAGCTTAGCCTATACTAATATAACTAGGTTATCTACATAACCTATCGTTATCAGGGCACACCTGGTCGGTTATCACGGTACACCTGGTCAGTTATCACGGTACACCTGGTCAGTTATCACGGTACACCTGGTCAGTTATCACGGTACACCTGGTCAGTTATCACGCCACACCTGGTCAGTTATCAGGGCACACCTGGTCGGTTATCATGGTATACCTGGTCAGTTATCACGGTACACCTGGTCAGTTATCACGGTACACCTGGTCAGTTATCACGGCACAATGGTCAATCAACACAGCACACCACGACAGTTCACTGCTTATAGCCCTGTTGTTGGACTTTCTTGTCACAGAAAATAATTCAAACATGTCTCTCTCTCTCTCTCTCTCTCTCTCTCTCTCTCTCTCTCTCTCTCTCTCTCTCTCTCTCTCTCTCTCTCTCTCTCTCTCTCTCTCTCTCTCTCTCTCTCTCTCTCTCTCTCTCTCTCTCTCTCTCTCTCTCTCTCTCTCTCTCTCTCTCTCTCTATATCACTTATGCACCCCCCTCTCTCTCTCTAAAAACAGAATGATCTCTCATCGTTTTGGCCCAGTAGGTGCTTGGCTCTCTGCAGCCCAGTGGAGCAGAACAGCAGGCAGAGTCATGACCACATTCCGGCTCCCCTGCGGCCCAGTGACACAGGAACATGTTGGAACAGCAGCTCCTGGGGGCCCAGAAGAACCAGTCACAGCTCTACTGTCACTGCAGAGACAGAACACGTTGCACATTCTGCTGTGTCACTATGGAATCCACCAGTTGTGGGCTACTAGGCTGCTTAATAAAGGTTTAGTAAATGTGAATGACACATTCCAACTATGGATACATCAATTGTAGAGCGGCCTTATGGTAATCGTTGCAATCAGTGGTGAAAAGTCTTTTTACTCAAGAACTGTGTTTAAGTACAATTTCGAGGCACTTCTACATTACTCAAGTGTTTTCATTTGAGCAAATATCGTACTTTCCGCTCCACTACCTTCATCTGAACCCATCAGCTAATAGTCGATTTGAAGAAAAACATTTTGCACAGAAAACATTGGCAAAAATGTATAAAGATGATGTAGCGAGCTAACTTCAAGACGACGTAATCAGAGCAGAGCATAGCTCTACCACATACTTAACCTAACCTTTAGAGGTCAATAGTTTGAGGGTTAAGCGCTGGAATACACAAACATCATGTAGAATGCATACATTTACTTTTGATACTTAAGTACGTTCAATATCAAATACTTTTACTTAAATACAATTTTAATTGAGTACTCATTTATCTGGGTACTTCTTTTACTCAAGTAAAGGAACTGTGTACTTCTTCCACCGCTGCATGCAATCTGTGTCTGGATATTCTCTCTTGAAAGAAAAATCCGATCACGCCTTTGAATTTACATCTGCATTCTCTTTTGCATTCCATCCAGGATTTTGATTGGATGTCGTTTGTCACACGCAAACACGCAAAGCAGGCGAGTAGGTGAGATGGGATTTGTCAACAAAAAACGAATTTGTCAGCTGTAGCGTCAGCATGTCTTCATCAGCATGTGCTTTCTACATCGTCAATAATCTTGGCAATAGTCTAATTGAACGGGCTTTACATCTGTGTATCATCACTGGTTATTTGGGATTGCCAAATATAATACTTGGAAAATACTAGATCATGGTACATTTTTGTAGATAATACTACTCTTGCTTCTGGCTTATTTGGGTCTTGGCTATGATGATAGTATTCTCTACGTTAGTCTACACTATATAATACAGTATATAAATGACTGTGTAATGTGATGTGTGGAGGGCGATTATTATAAGTAGGACTTCATCAATTATAAATCACAATAACTTAAATAGCTAATCAATTGATTAAATTAAAAATCTGCTAATAATAATACCCTGCTAATTATCATAAATAAACTGAATGGGACTATTTACATTACAAGTAAACTGTTTGGACATTCGGAGAAGTGGTATTGGATGTGTTTTTTCATCAGAATACCACCAGGGTCACTACACTTACTTCACCCTCCTTAAAGAGCACAAACCAGAGGGAAGACTGTCAGGTTTTAAACGGTGGATACCAAACAGAAGGTAAAGACGACTTTGAACAGTAATCCAGAACTATTTTATTGCACTGTAAAAACTGTGATTTTATAGTATGTCTGCACTTTATGTGCTCATTTCATCATTCATGTCTTTTCTGTTCTACTAAAACTGAATCAAACTATAAACAAGGTGGCCTGTTGGGATGTTAGATCCTAATGTGAAAAACTGTGATTTTATGTCATTTTACCCTTGCTATTATTTTACTTATTTTTACTTTTATTTCTACACCCCACTATCCGCTGGGTACATACTATGACCTTTATCATGTTTTGTAACAGATTACAGCAATTCAAGAAGCTTATTAGAACGTGAGGTTCTGATATTATTTGATTATATATCTGCATTATTTTATCCCACTTTATGCTTTGCTCTTGCTGCTTGTTTTACACTGATTGTATGTCTTATTTCTTCATGTAAAGCACTTTGAACTGCAATCCCCTGTATGAAAGGTGCTATACAAATAAAGTTATTATTATTATTATTATTATTATTATTATTATTATTATTATTATTATTATTATTATTATTATTATTATTATTATTATTATTATTATTATTATTATTATTATTATTATTATTATTATTATTATTATTAAACCACACAACTGAAAGGAGATTCAGTACAATGAAAATTGTGTTTTTTAATCTTGCATTTTTGTCTTGATATTATTTTTATTCAACGTTTTAACACATGTACTGCCATTCACTCCACATAGTCCAAACTAAATCATTGCACAGAGTGCAAAGGCCATCAGGCCATCGAGTCCCTTCAGCTGAGGACATGCCTTTAGAGCAGGGAGCTGAGGGGGAGAAAGACAACAAAACACACACATATAGCATTTATTTTACAGAAGGTATGTTGACATAATATTAGAGCTATCCCCTGGATATCAACAGAATAAAGCTGTTTCAACTATCCAATCTTCATCCTCCGATCATCCTTCATCCACATATTACATAATACACAGGCTACTCAGATTGGCACCATCAGTCACATCTAGCTGAGAGGACACAGTGTCCCTAAAAGGTTCTCACAGGCACCGTTTTGGGTTTTGAGTCACCCACACAGTAGGTTCTGGAGGGAACCCAGGGGATCTTAGAGGAACTTCCCATTTTCACAGTGTATGGTGTCTAGCGAACAGAAGGCCATGCCCCATCAGCCTCCCGAGAGTCGGCTGTGCCCAGAGAGGGTGCACTAAAACTCCTGAATCAAATGATGCATATGAAGCTGAAAGGAAATGATGATGACATTGAAGAAACCGATTACATTAAAGGAACATGCCAACATTTTGGGAAATTAGCTTACCGTCTTCTCCAGAGAGAGACAAGAAGATAGATACCAGTTTCCTCTCTGGCTGCCTGTTAGCCTAGCTTAGCACAATGAGTGGAAGCGGACATGTACGGGTAGCCTTCGGGAGAGGTGTTACTGTAGTTGGACAATGCGTAGGCTAACCGAACATGTTCCTTTAACAATCTACAATAACCATGGTATGACTGAATTAAAACATCATTGAGTTATTATCTCTATCTTCAAGTCACCAGTCTGAATG
This sequence comes from Notolepis coatsorum, assembly GCF_963971535.1. NCBI lineage: Eukaryota > Metazoa > Chordata > Actinopteri > Aulopiformes > Paralepididae > Notolepis > Notolepis coatsorum. Next base: position 44,414,471 of record NC_140168.1, on the reverse strand, counting down.
TCTTGGGACACACCTCTACTGTGAGGAAGCGCCGCCCTGCTATAGAAGCTCCAAATCCCAAAGATAAGGATCAGGTCTGAACGCCGAGACGCAGTCAGTTCCTGCAGAGTCTCTGCTGCACAGCGGCCCTATCTCAACCCCTGCATGGGGGGCCACAGTTAATATTCTCCACTTCTAGTGCTTCACGATATAGCCCCTCTGCACGCTGAGAGCTTTGACTCCCGCCTCTCTCGACCAGGTGCGCCGTGAACAGAGGACGCCCCTCTCCGGCTCCGACTCTGAGCCCGGCGTCACAATACGGTCCCGAACACAAATCACAGGGAGCCCGAGGTTCAAGCGGTGAGGCAGAATGTCAAGAGACGCGCAGTGCTGCCGCTGCACAGCGTGGATAATACACCCGCTTCCTGCACCGGCACAACGGCTCCAAATTAACCCTTTCACTGCCACACTCCAGGTTAACCCTTTCACTACCACACTACCAAAGGGTTAACCCTTTCACTGCGACATGACAAATGGTTAACCCTTTCACTGCCACGCTACAGCAGGTTAACCCTGTCACTGCCACACGACAAAGGGTTAATCATTTCACTAGCACACTACAGAAGGTTAACCCTTCCACTACCACACTACAGAAGGTTAACCATTTCACTACCACACTACAAAAGGTTAACCCCTTCACTACCACACTACAGACGGTTAATCGTCTGTAGTGTGGTAGTGAAAGGGTTAACATTCGGGGGGATTGCCGCGAATGCGTTTTGGAACATGTTTTGCAATTCTATCGTCCGGGTCCGCCGACCGCCACGCGGATGAGAACGACAACAGAGTGAACGACGTCTCGACAAACAGCGCTTTCTGCTCCTAGCATAATTTGCGTTGACCCCCCCCCCTCCACACACACACACACAACGTTCCGCAAATGCCCAAACCCACCATAAATCAGACGACAGGAGGGGGCGGGGGGCACTGCACCCAAGAAGGTGAAGTCAGCGTGAGAAGTGTGGAGGATTTACACTCTCCTGCGTCATCAATCTACTTAATTCAGACAGAGGAAACCCTAATAGCTTCAGAATCTACGCCGTAGGTCTTCATCAAGGTAATTGCCTCAGATAAAACTCTCACACGGGGGGGGGGGGGGGGCTACTTTATGTTTGGCCCCCGAAAACTTTCACCCGTGTGGTAATTTTCACTGCACGCCACAGATATTCCCATAAATCGCCGGCTCCTCCTCCCCGCGCCGCACGGCTCCTCCGGGGCTGAGAGGGCGGCTGCAGACGGAGCTTCACAGTTTCCACACCATCCCCCCGTTTTATACGGCCGCGCAGAGCCGCGTCCGCTGCCAGACTGAAATGGATTACTCACAGTGCACACACCTGCCAGAGCCATAGACGTGCGTGTGTGTGTGTGTGTGTGTGTGTGTGTGTGTGTGTGTGTGTGTGTGTGTGTGTGTGTGTGTGTGTGTGTGTGTGTGTGCGTGCGTGCGTGCGTGCATGCGTGTGTTTGTGTGTGCGTGTGTGTGTGTGCGTGCGTGCGTGCGTGTGTTTGTGTGTGCGTGTGTGTGTGTGTGCGTGCGTGCGTGCGTGCGTGTGTTTGTGTGTGCGTGTGTGTGTGTGTGCGTGCGTGCGTGCGTGTGTTTGTGTGTGCGTGTGTGTGTGCGTGTGTGTGTGTGTGCGTGCGTGCGTGCGTGCGTGTGTCAGAACATGAATATTGCAAGGAGGCTGTTGACTCTAAACCCTTCTGAGTTTCCTCAGGTCTTCTCCCATTTCTCCCGCCTCTCTTATCGCCTGTGTCAGGATACCGTGCACATTCAGACCTTTTTCTCTCTCTCCCTCCCTCCCTCCCTCCCTCTCTCTCTCATCCCGTCTCTCAGGCAGACAAGTGAGGGTGATGCCTTTGGACAGCTGGAGCACGGAAACGGAGCCCCACACAGCCAGAGGAGGTGACGTGCTATTTGATCCAGACAACGTGTACGTCGCCCGCCGGCAGCAGAACAGTAGAGAGCAGAACACAGGCCCTCCTCCAGGAGAGACGACCTGAGAGAGGAATGAAAAGCAGGAGTTTGTCTGCCAACGTGTTCATCCGTCAAATGTGGTGAGACGACGCGCCGTGACGGAGAGAGAGAGACGCCAGAGAGCACAGAGTTCAAATTGTGTTCATAAACACGGACGCTGGTGGTGCAAACAAGGGGGGCGTCCTCCACATACTGTGTACGCTCACGGATAATCTCACATACACCTGTACACGCAACATGCACAAGACCATTGCTTATGTTAAGTGTAACTGGTATATAAAGGTATATAAAGGGGGGGGGGGGGGGGTGTTGTTGTTATTTTCTTCATAAGCATAATGAAGAACTGATCAGTAGATACTAGGGGTGTAACGATGCATCGATTAATCGATTATAATCGAAATTAATCTAAATAAAAAATATAAAAATGTAAATGTTTTTTTTTTTATGTTTCTTTTTTGTGTATATTGTTTTTATTGACCTATGGTCCATTCATGCCGAGTGAATCAGTTCCCCCAACCACATTTGTGTATTAAACTTTTTGGGGGAATTAACTGATTAAAAAGAAAATTTATCGAAAATGTATTGGAAATTTATTGAATCTAATCGAATCGAATCGTGGTCAAATGAAGAGATTTCATGATGCATTGAATCGTTGCCTGAAGAATCGTAATCTAATCGAATCGTTGTGAGGTTGAATGGTTACACCCCTAGTAGATACTGATGAGTGGCCACAGGGGGGTGTACGAGGTAAAGGAGAAAGGAGGAAGTCGTTGCTTGGCTTCAGAGGATAAACCAGAGCCAAGTGGTGAAGTTGTGTTGAGTTTTTTAGCAATTATTGCTAATAAAAATTAAATAAATGTATTTATTATTTAAATGCCTATATATCATATTCGACGCAGACGGTAGGCTATATATAGCTCATTTTGTTATTAATCTTATTAAACTCACCTCCGGTTTTGGGGATATTAGCCTCCGGATTCTATTGCCCCCTTCCCTCTGGACAGTGTCCCGGCGATACTCCCCGTGTATTCTGTTATTATAACAAACCGACCCTCTGATTGATTCAGTTCTCAATAATAGTCGGGCCAGACTTGCTGAAGAGGCGCTCCTCTGAACAACTATATGTGACGTCCCCCTCTCCTCCATGGGTGAAGCTCCTGTCAGTGGCAGATCCTGCATTCTACCTTTTGGGGATCATCTGAAACGGTGTTCTGCGAAATTCTACTACCTGCTGGCACGCATGGCGCACGCATGCGCATGACCCACAATCGATATCCTGCCACCTTGCTGACGAACGTCTTGTTGAGTCTTGTTGTTGATATATCTTAAACAATATCTTAAACATATGTTTTTCATTGCACTTTTTGAACTGTATATGCATGTAAATATTTGCATGTAATTGGCTTTGCAGCCGAATGTATTTGTAGATGATAAAATGTCGGTACACCTGTTGGAATTCGGAGTGAACTATAGGGTGACGTCACCCAGCTGTCCAAACATATAGGCGATTCGCGCTACGGCAGCAGTTCTCAGCAGAGTAGTAGAATTTCGCAGAACACCGGCTCGGACAAGTGACAGGCAGCGCGACTCGAGTGAGCTGCTCAGCAGCCTCGGCTGGAGATGCATCCTGCTGCAGGACCACAGCACCGACACTCTCAGGACCGTGACACTTTGCGGACCCACACTAGTGCACTGCAACCTTGCCCAGGCCCGACGGGGCCCGGCCCGGCCCGGCGGGTTCGGGCTGGGTAGGGCTTTTTTTTTAATAAATAATTCGGGCTCGGCCGGGCCCGGGCACCGCCGCTTTTTATTTTTTTTATTGCGTTTTTTTTTTTTTTTTTTTTTTCATATAACTAGGGTTATATGATAACCTTCGTTTTAAGATTCGCTTTCTCTTTTGCGCCAGAGAAATATTTGGATGTAATTACTGCAGCGCGCAGAGAGAACTCAGGGGACAAGTTCAACTCGATTGGTTGTGTTGGAATATAGCCAGTTGGCAAACGTTTTAATTTGTTCTTGGGATGTATGTAGCCGGTTTTGTTAACGGTGTTCAACGCGTTGCTGACGTCTGGTGAGTGATGTTTACTATTTGCTGGGTCGCGACTGCTACTTGTTTTGTTGTGATTTTCATTACGTTGCTCTGCTCGAAATCTGATTTCTGTTTTCTGTTTGTTTGTTTGACTGAGTAGGCTATTGTGTGTCGTGTGTGTGTGTGTGTGCGTGACTGTGTCAAAGAAGATTCTATAGCCTTCAATACGTTTTACGAGGCTGATGTGTGACAGTGTGAGTCAGTCTATATAAGCGAGCACTGGGAGAGACGGCATTGCGAAACAGGCTATGTAAATGCTTCTTAGTTTTGTTTATTTATTACGTTCATATAAAACCGTGTTTCGAATATTTAAAACAAATAAAAAAAAAATTATATTTAATAATAATAATAATAATAATAATAATAATAATAATAATAATAATAATAATAATAATAATAATAATAATAATAATAATAATAATAATAATAATAATTTTTTTCTGGTTTTCACGCGGGCTAGGGCTTAAAATATTATTTACAGTCGGGCTTATTTTCGGGCAGGGCCTGAAGTTCAAGGGCTCGGGCAGGGCTCGGGCTTTATTTCAAGGCCCTTGCAGACCACTAACCCACACTCTCCAGACCCTCGCTCCCATTGGCTGATTTGGGTCATGTGACCGTCCCACTCCAATTCAACCATTGGGTGGGACGGTCACGTGACCCAAATCAGCCAATGGGAGCGAGGGTCTGGAGAGTGTGGGTCCGCAAAGTGTCGCGGTCCTGAATGTATCGGTGCTGTGGTCCTGCAGATGGATACTATTGCTCGGCTGCGCAATGCATTGACGTCGCCCGATTTTTTTATTTTAAATATAAGAGGGTATTGGAACGAGGCATTAAATTAACAACATTTAAAAAAAATTTAAATAATAATCTTTGAAAGATAAAAAATAAAAAATTAAAAATTAAAAATTATATATATATATATATTTTTTTATCTTTGAATTGCGAGTCGCGGGACAGGTGGTCACCCTAGGTTCATACCTTCAAAACAAGCCATCACTTGTACAAATCGGGCAGATACTTTTAACCAAGATGATACCACAATAGCTTGTTTTGAGCCGCAGGCCTCAAAATAACTGGAGCCGTTTCTGTTAACTATGTAAGCTGACTACTTTACCCAGAAAGCATTACTATTATACTGTAACCCCCCCCCCCCCCCAGGATTACGCTTTGCAAATAAGGAAACAGATTTCAAAGCACTCAAAAATGCCAATATCTCAATTTCGACCTATTTCTGAATTCCACAACGTTTTCGGCATTTCTGAATAATCGTCTCGGCCGATTCCGACCTAGACGTGCTGCATCACATATGCATTGTGGGCTTTTAGGCCCGATAATGTTCTACACTAAAGATGAAGGAGGCTAACCTGTAGAGGTACAGTATGTATGTATGTATGTATGTATGTATGTATGTATGTATGTATGTATGTATGTATGTATGTATGTATGTATGTATGTATGTATGTATGTATGTATGTATGTATGTATGTATGTATGTATGTATGTATGTATGTATGGTTATGTCAACGTACAGTCGTGTCATTTGGCTAACTCCTATTCTACAGAGCACTAACGGCAGCAGAACTTGAGAACCACTAGTAATGTCTGATCACTGAGGTGACTCCCACCTAAACTGCACGGACTACAACGTATGACGTATATCACGCCGGTTAGGGTACCTTATGTATACTGCACCTGTGTATACCGTATACTTTACTTACTCATAGATATTTAGATTCTAGTGTTTATTGTAACCATATTTATTGTAATGTATAATACAACGGATAGGGCATAGAGACCCTCATCTGCCCATACCTGTACCCCCCCCCCCCCTCCCCATGCTGCTATGATGCCTGAATTTCCCCAAGGGGATCAATAAAGGAATATCCCATCTTATCTTATCTTATCTTATGTAGGATTGTCCTGAGGTGCAAGAAATGCCCGATTAGAGAGAGAATGTTATACATATTGGAACAGAATATAAAGTTATCTAACAAGGAATAGAAGGAGAAAGTAAGCCTTGTGTAAAAACTATTTTGTTATTTGGTCAATTATTTAATTTATTTTTGCGTTTGCATTTTCATATTTTCTCTCTGGAGAAAACAAAAGAGAAAAATAAACCAGAGCCAGGTGGTGAAGTCGCATTGAATTTCAGGTTATCCTTTTATACCTTCAGTCAGTATTTGCCAGGTGGCAACATAAGCTAGAAGGATATGCAGAGCTGCCAACTTTTCAGAAAACCTTGGAGTGAGATTTGATGGAAGTTGTGCGCACGCTGCAATTTTTTTGGGGGAGGGGGGGCCATTCGAGGTAGAAGATTTATTTTTAATCATTTTTGTACTCAAAGTAAAGAAACATATTTACAGCCATTTCCCCATTTCCGTTCTTTGGTCACAAGTCCAAGTTAAGTCTGTGTTTTTAATCCGCTGTGCAACATGGTTATATAGGGAATGCACTTTGTTTTGCATGTTGATTATCTCTCATGTATCTACCATTTCAGAAAGTTATTTAATGTACAATATTATCTTTTGTCTACATTAAGGCCTATAAGGCCACTTTAAAATATCATACTACACTGCAATATGGAAAAAAATAGATCTTTGCTCTTAAAGATTATTCTGGAGCTGCCTACTATTGTTTCCTTTATCTATTGTGACCTTGGTATGGACATGTAGTCTTCCAAACCACTGGCTTTAATATAACCAGCACTACATATGATTTGTCTTCTCCAATATGACTGATCTTGGACACCCCATACAATATGATCCTAAAGTAAAGAATTGTTGGCAATAATACTGTGTTGAATGAAGTTGTGTTTAGGTAGAGAGAGACTGGTGTTGAATGGAGTTGGGTTCAGGTAAAAAGAGACTGGTGTTGAATGAAGTTGAGTTCAGGTAGAGAGAGACTGGTGTTGAATGAAGTTGGGTTCAGGTAGAGTGAGACTGTTGTTGAATGAAGTTGGGTTCAGGTAGAGCGAGACTGGTGAATGAATGAAGTTGGGTTCAGGTCGAAATAGTTCCCAAAGGTCAGTGAATTCCACGACCACAACACCAGAGGGAGCTCCACAAATCATGTTCAACCCAGATTCGGCTCAAACAAGGGACTAAACACGTTTCACAATTATGCCACAACAATGTGGAACGCCCTACCCACAGCCGTAAAATAATGTGAATCCCTACCCTCCTTCAAAACCTCTCAAAGAGCACCTACGGGTGGCTGCAATTAGAAGCTGGTGCAGGTAAATGTCCAAACCCTCACCCCCACCCAACCCCCTCCAATGTACAGTTTCTTCCCCTTCGAATGTATATATTTTTCTTTTAGGATCTCCTTCTCTTAAACAGTACTGTATATTGTGTATATGTCTTGTATGTCATAAATGTCTTGATGAAACAGTACTGTATATCTGTATGTCATGTATGTCATAAATGTCTTGATGAATTGAAAATGGGGGACCCTGATGTAAACAAGACGAAAGTCTTTCTCTGGTCTGCATCCCCTTAACAATTGTGTGTATTGAGCCATACTGTATTGTACCCATTCTGCAATCTGTTAATAAAGTTTTCATTCAATCAATCAATCAATCAAGGTAGAGGGAGACTGGTGTTGAATGAAGTTGGGTTCAGGTAGAGTGAGACTGGTGCATCACGCATAAAGCTCAACAGGACTGTTTCATCTGCTCTCTCCCTCATGCTTCTCAAAGCATATTATTTCCTGAACATGTAGCATAGTGAGTGAAAGCCAAGACTATTTAATGAATTTGCCATAGGGCATCCCTAGAAAACAAATGGCAACCAATATCTGTTACATCAACGAGCTGATGTTGTAGCCAATCCAGTGTCAGATCATGACTCAGATGTTGATGCAGTACAGTTCAGTATGTAGCCTGGTTTTTAATAGACTAAATATTCTATCAATATGCCGTAAGTGTATAAGGGATTAGAACATTATGATCGAAGCGTATGATGGTCTATGCTCAATTAAGTCCCAAACATTGTTACTGTAAAGATTAGTCTGTAAAGTGGGCATGTCTGTAAAGGGGAGACTCGTGGCGACTCATAGAACCCATTCTCATTCAGATATCTTGGGGTCAGAGGTCACGGGACCCCTTTGAAAATGGCCAAGGCGGTTTTTCCCTCACCAAGATTCTGCCTAATTTTGGAGCATTAATTCCGCCCGCTTCCCGACAAACAAGCATGACATAGTTGGTACCTATGGAGATCTTAGGTTGTTGCTAGTTTCATGTGATATCTTCGTGCTAGCTGGAAAGAAAACGAGCTCGCTACAGCCTCTGAAGGACAGTCCTTCCCATGGGTCTCAGAGATTCAATAGAAAGTGACAGCATTGCTGCAGGCTGAGAAAGTGCAATCTGTTTTCCAACATGGCCACCAATGGCATATTGTGTGGTTACTGGATTTGAGTTACATTAGAAGAGCAACCAAACCTTAAATTAAAAAGATATTAGCCGCCCTAATCCTCTCAATTTCTACATTTCCCCCCAGCTCGCAGGTCTAACATTACAGGGAGGGAGACCAAGCACACACGCACGCACGCACACACACGCGCACACACACACACACACACACACACGCGCACACACACACACACGCACACACACACACACACACACGCACACACACATTTGGATGACAGCTCATTTTGGTCAATGCAGGCAAAATGCACAGAATAATTATCTTGAAAATGAAACTAATTAAAGTGGCTGTGCCATTCTCTTACATTGTTCATGAGTCTCTAAAAAAGTGTTTTGTTTTGGATTTGACAGCATGAGAAAAGGAGGTGTGGCATGAGAGTGCGTGAAGACGGCCATTTGCGCTCAATGTGTAGTTGGCAGCTCTGGATGAATCGCATGGTAGAATTGTTCTACATTGTTCCACGAGTGTCAGATTCAGAGAGTCGAAGCCAAGGAAATAGGATTGACAGCTCCATGGTGTCAATGTAATGATGGATTCAGACAGGACACAGACGTGTCATGAGAAATATTTGTCACTGTGACTCATCCCGCATGGCTAAATAAAAATCACATCCAATAAAATCGCATCATTGATAATTCAAATGATTCCACGTCCCACCTCCAGTCATATAAAAATGTATTCCTATTGGTCCTCAATGATGGTGTGATAGTGTGATGGTGTGTTCATTTAAAAACATGTAAACTCACGGAAGCAAATCAAATGGATAATGTAATTTTGTGGGCACCTTAGAGGCTAAACAGGCTCTGTGTGTTGTTTTCCACATTAAGATTTGACCTTGTGTTGTGCATTACCCACATACAGCCACTCTATGCAGTAAATAACTCAAAGCACAAAACAAGCACTCCCAGGGTTTAAAAAAAGAAAATCCACAATGAGCCCATTTGTCAAAGCCACAAAACTTAAAAATTAAGCAATTTCAGCTGGCCCTTGCGAGGGGACTGGCCTTGTGAGGGGACTGGCCTTGTGGCACTGGGGCTCCCAGTGGTCATTTCACAATGGCTATTAGGGGACAAAAGGTCTGAGAGAAACAGCGAGGGTGATGGCTGAGGTCAGAGTTTGAGGAACAGCCAACACAACCATCTAATTTGCCCTCAACTGGGATGAATGGAAGAAAAAGCATGACCTCTGCTTCGGGAGACCCCCCTCTGAGCAAGGCAGGGAGTAGCATCAACATCATGAATCATTAAGATGATCCTGGTGCAACGTCTGGGTCAAGGAAAAAAGAAGAGGAGGAGCCTTGTAAAACTGAAATGTCCTCCTCCTTAAAGATCCAGTACAATGATGAATTCAGCCATACATTGCTTATTGTGAACTGTTAATGGCATGGGTATCATTTATTCAGCTCCAGATGCATCGTTTGATTTACAAGTGTTTTAGTGCACCCTCTCTGAGAACAGCCAACTCCCAGGGGCTAATTCACAAAGAATGGATTGTGCCTGCTAATTAGGGATGGGTACCTTTCACATTTGAACCGATACGGTACCGGTACCTGTGAATCGATACCGGTACCCAACGGTACCTTTTTTCTGTACTTTAGTCTCAAGAAATGTTATTTACCTACCTCAGTCATAAAAAAAAAATCCAAACTTCAAATAACTACAATTTCGACCGTTTTCGGCTTGCCATTGCTCCGACTGCTTTGTTGTTGAATCAAGTCAAATCCTAGGTAAGCATATATTGTGCGTGTGAACGTTGACATGAAAAGAAAAAAGGTAAAAACTTTTTTTTTTTGGTATCTCACTTGAATCGATACTCGGTAGTACCGACGTGTTTCGGTTCGGTACCTCAAAAGTACCGAATTCGGTACCCATCCCTACTGCTAATAGCACCCTTAACTGTGTGTGTTTTGCGCCCGCTTAAGGACCTATTCACTAAAGATATTGCACAAATCATATACTAACGCAAACACGCCCATACAGTGTGCAATTTGCTCCTGATATCTGTCAGCGCAGTTGGCTCGCGGAGTGCAATTTGCTCCGGATTGCTCCAGTTGGCTCGTGGAGCATCTGAGTGCAATTTGCTCCTGGTATGGTAAAATAGTATGAATACTGCCCATGCAACAGTATGCATGTCCTAGGACCATGGCAGACAGAAAACAGAAGCTTACATTCTCTGATCGTGCATCAATACTGTAGCTCTAGTCCTTGAGCCAAACACTTTTTTGGTACCAATTCTTTGGGCAAATTCTAGATGTGATTTTTGTTATTCCTATACATCCCTAGATTGTGTTTTTATTTTTATTTTTATTCCCAACCCCCTTCCTGGTTGTTGCGCACTTTCCCCTACTGTTGGTCCGAGAGGCCGGAGACTGTCACATGTAGCCTGGCCGCGCAGATTCTCACCGGGAGAGTGTAACGTGTGGAAGGTCGCACTACCTCTCTCCAGATCCTACCCTTGCTGAGCAGGCACCCTGACCGAACTGTAGGTCGCTGTCCACAACGCCCAGGACCCACCCACGGCTCCCCTCCCCCTAACTCAGCCAAACGAGTTAGTATAGCGATCAGCCCGAGCCAAGGCAATGCTGACTCTCCGGGAGTCGAGACCGCAGCCTCTTGCATTGGTGACAAGCACAATCTCTGCTACGCCACCTGACCGCCCTATATTGTGTTTTGATATGATAGACAGTTTGGTTTTGTAGCTTACGGTGGTGGTTAACAAAAATGAGTTTTCACAAAATAAGTCTCCTGCCATATCTTGCTACCCTTCATAGATGTTCTCGTACGTCGGGTTGTGGAGGCACTAGAGACATGACCATGAACATGTTTTATGCACGTGAGTCTCCTGAACTCATAGAGATAAACCCAGAGTCGATCAGACCTTCCTACGCTGAGCTATATGGTAACTTTCGCACACCTACCCCCTACAGGTGAATGCCTCATTGTTGAGGAGGTATTATGCGGTAGGTACGTGAATGTTACCATATACAGTAGCTCAGCATAGGAAGGTCCGATCGACTCAGGCTTTATCTCTACACGTTCATGAGACTCAGGTGCATAAAAACGTGATCATGGTCATGTCTCTAGTACCCCCACAACCCGACCTACGAGCATTTGTCATGTCATTCCAAAATAAATTAGTTTGAGCAGACCTGTCCATGGTGCTGAATCTTTTGGCGGAAGTTAGACACTGTGTGCCAGTGAAAATAATTTTAGATTAAGGAATATTTTTAGAGTGAGAAATTAAGTTGTATTTAATGTTTAGTTAAGATAATAGAACCTGCATTCTCATATACTCCAGAATAAACGTTTCATTGAACGTGTTTCCAGTGTCTACTCCTCATGGACCTGATGAAACATTAAAAAATTTAACGTTTATTCTGGAGCATATGAGGGTTCTATTCTCTTTATTGTGATTATTACCTAACCCAACGGATCACTGCAGACACCACTAATGCGCTTAGTTACCACCAATTCTCTGAAGATGTAAATAGCCTGACTTTAAAGAAAAAGTACAAAACACGTGAAAGCGTGATATTTTCCCAATACAATAATCATACTCAACAAAATCTCATATGGTGACATCCCTAGTCTCCAACAGGCTCTCGGAATTGACCCATCTCAAACCCGCCCCTTTTCCCTGATCCTCCAATCACAACTGTTGTTTTCTGCTGAACAGAACGCTGCTGCTACTGAGCAGCAGGACCAGGAAGAAGAGTTACCACACCTCTGCAGGATTCAGCCCAAAACATTTCCCCCCGGCACAACTACGAATAATCCACCAATGAGCGGTGGGGAGAGGGGGGGGGGGGGTCGCTGCCTAATGTGACTTTCATTAACGCTGCTCTGGCGGCCGGAGGCTGAAGCCAAACCCCAAATTGAAAAGTGCTGAAGCATTACTGTGTCGGATGCCCGGCTTCCTAGCCCTATAGCCTGACTGATTGAATTCCTGCCTCGCCCAGTGAAAGAATTCCTGAGCCCCGGTTACTCCCACGTTATCGAGCGGGTGGGGTTTGGATGGTTGACTTTCTAACTAACCAGACTCAAATTACCACGGCAACAAAGTGTTTACATAAACAAGAGTCTGCGATGCAGCGGCCCGGCCAGTGTGAGCGGTGGTGTAACAATAACACGCTGTAGTACAGTCGTATCAGATATGAACAATGAGAGCCTTTTAGGTCTTTACAGGGGATCCACTTAAACGTGACCCAGAAATATATCACATCAAACCGAGGGGGAGATAATTACTACAAATAAAACAGCCGTGGAGTTTTAGGGGGAAATTCTACTCAACTATCTTGAGGATTGGCCGCTTTCAGGCGTACATGGTTTTTTTCACGCCGTCCCTCGTTTGTGTCGTGAAAAAGTAACCTCCGTCCCGCTCTCGTCTCTTTCTCTTTCTATGCTTGGTCCCTTCGTCCCTGTCCTCCCATTATCTGCACCGTGCATCAGGGGAGGGACTCTATACTGCAAGCAAAGCAGCAACAAAACACCCTCCACCGCAGGTATGGGACTAACAACGTTCTCTGAATGGGTCATTTGAGGGGGGAAATGGTTGTATTTTTAGCAATAAAATGCTTCGCAATCATCAGCCTGGGTCCCCAGGTGAGGCTGGTATGGCCTGGAACACCACGTAGGCCCTCCTCCCATACATCTCCATCACACTTTATCAGGCCCTCCCGACACCAGCTATATATACACACACTATGTGCCGTTATCACAGTAATGTACGCCCAGCGTCTACCTGCCATGCACTGTAGCCGTTTCCACCTTTAGCTTCACAGTGGAGTGAGAGGTTACAGAGAGAGAAGGTGTGGAGAGAGAGAGAGAGGTGACGCGATGCCACAGTGAACAGCATGAAAAGAAGTGAAGTTGTACGTGACGTCGAGGTGATTCGGAGTGTGCGCCTGTCGTTGGGGGGGAGGGGGGAGGGGTGGTGCCTAATTAGAGGGAGATCTTCATGTGAAAAGCTTCTCTCTCCAGCATGGAGGGCCTTGTTAGTTGCCAGTCAGACCACGAGCGCTCCGGCTGAGATGACGGCAGGGCCGGCCGGCGCGGAGCTGTCCTCCTCCTTGGCTGACACGGGCCGCGGCTTCACAGAGAGAGAGGCAGGGAACAGCGGCTTCACAGAGAGAGAGGCCGGGAACAATGGTGTTGACAAGCGCTATCGGGCCCAGCAGCGCGGAGCCAGGGCCAAACGATTCCATTTCCCTGCCAATTCCATTATCAGTACAGGCAGACTTTACTAATGCCTGAAAACAAACAATACACAAGCACCCTTCTAATTAAGCCCTTGAGTGGCGCTGCTTAGTGCGGTGGCCTATCTGTTTTGGATGTCTGCGAACAGGCTGATTGGATTCATCAGCTCTCTTAATGCGCTCCTGTTTCCTCCCATAGGCTACGACAGCGCTCCTGGCTCAATCCAACGGACCATCCACCACACTGTTTGTCTAAAGCCCTCAGAGACAGATTGAGGTATAGTGGGCTGTCATTTATTTGTTTCAGGAATACACAATCTGTCAACAGCCCATGTCAATGACAATGTGCACTAAACACAGACGACACAAAAAGAGCCATTTGTCCGTCGTTAGAGCCGAAGGCCCCCTGAGAGCCGGTTCAATTTAGGCCACTAGCATTCTGAGAAACATGGCAGGAGATTGAAATTCCTGAGACGGGGCTCGCGGCAGACTGAGAGGCAAACAGAGCATAAAGAACTGGCAGGCAACGCCACTTCAGAGTTATCCCCTTCAGACGCAACAGAGCCAGGCCTTCAACTAGTTACTTCAACAGTTTGCTTCCTCCGCTTAAGGTGCTGACTGAGAGCGAGAACAAAATCATCCCAGAGAGTCTCACTGTGTTTTCGAATCATAAAGATGTTCATGGTTAGAGAGAGAGAGAGAGAGAGAGAGAGAGAGAGCGAGAGAGAGAGAGAGAGAGAGAGAGAGCGAGAGAGGGAGAGAGAGAGAGAGACCTGAGGGAGAGAGAGAGAGAGAAAGAGAGAGAGGGAGAGAGAGAGAGAGAGGGAGAGAGAGAGAGAGAGAGGGAGAGAAAGAGAGATAGGGAGAGCTGAGGGAGAGAGAGAGAGAGAGAGAGAGAGAGAGAGAGAGAGAGAGAGAGAGAGAGAGAGAGAGAGAGAGAGAGAGAGAGAGAGAGAGAGAGAGAGAGAGAGACTAAAAATGGTCACTTCATGAAACGCTTGAACGAGAAGTGGACTCTCAATACCCCGAGGGGGTGGAAATTAATTAAATCGGTGGCAGAAGCCTGCATCTGTACTGCAGCATGACACGCTCCTTCACAGAGAGCCCTCAAATGGGGGTGAATTGGAGCGATGTGACAGCCTAACTTACCCTGCTTTTATTTTGAAGATGACAGTCCCACTGAATGGCTCACTTAGTTGTCCGTTGATACTCACAGCGGGGAGGGCCTCATATCTAGCCTGCTTGTAATTAATTCTTATTGGCTTAATGGATTCCACGATTCGAGGCCTGCGTGTGTTAATGCGCTTGAATAATAGGACCCTCCCACCC